>NC_092629.1:71666803-71966803 GCF_039555335.1 Amphiura filiformis
CATCATCATCATCATCTAAACCATCATCATTATCACCATCATCATCACCATCATCATCATCATCGTCGTCGTCATCATCATTTACACTATAGCCACACAAATAGAAATCTTACATTAACTGCAAGTCATCAGAAAAACAAAATATTTTAAACAAATTATTGTTTTATTACTGTGCGCACAGTTTGCAACAATAACATCAACTGCTAGATTATGCTCAAATGAAAAATAAAATAGACTTTCAAAAATCTATAATGAAAAAATATTTTGTTAGAAGTATGATTTAATATAGGCATGAGACAAGTATGTTTTCTGCTATAAGTATGAAGACGTATTTGTTTAGCATGAAAACATACTTACTAGGGGAATTGTGTGTGTATCGTCCTTTCGATAAGTATGATATCATACTTAGTGCTTGGGGCAAAAACATCGGCCAATTTGGAATATTGCTAACATGTAAGTATGGAGCCACACTCGCTAGGAGCAAGGTGTGTATAAAGAAATTTGGATAACTACACAATTCAGAAGAAGTGTAAATTGACAATATGAACAAGAAAGAATGAAAGAAAGAAAGAAAGAAAGAAAGAAAGAAAGAAAGAAAGAAAGAAAGAAAGAAAGAAAGAAAGAAAGAAAGAAAGAAAGAAAGAAAGAAAGAAAGAAAGAAAGAAAGAAAGAAAGAAGTTGAGATAAAAAAAGCTTTTAAACATATCGTACAGAAGAGGATAGGAAAAGTAATATTATTCGAACTCATGGCTATCATTATAACCTATTATAGTTCACAAGTCACAGCCTCTACCGCTGCGACACGAGGAACTCTCTGAACAGTTAATCGATTTATAATGTATTTTAAGTTATTCAATGTACGTATGGTCCGTGGCGTGATAGAAAACTTAACTGAAACGTATCAAATAGACATAATTTTATCGGTTTACTCCGAATATATTTGTTGGCAATGTATTTAGGGTTGTAAAAATAAATTTGGAATTTGATTCATTAACTTCCCCACGGTCGACAAAATTTAAAGAAAGAAAATTACATTGATTTCTTTTTAAACTGATTGTGTCGACCGTTAGCGTTATACTTATTATAAATAAATCTGCACAACTAACAACGGCCCTCCTACAGTGTATAGTGGTTTTGTTAATGCTTTGTGATCACGAGATCTAGAGTTCGAGTCCCATTGTCGCCTGCTTTTTTACTTAAAAAATCTGCACCTTATCCCTTTTTAAAATCTCAGATGACACCTACGTCGGTTCAAATTTTAACAAAAATAATTATGATCAATAAAGAAATCTGTGAGAGTATAGATTTTAATTAGCGATGTCTCAAAAATTTGAATAGATATGATTTGGTTTATCGTTCATTATCGAACTCCATGCACACGTACATTGTCTTTACCTAGAACTGGCTCATTTCCTCGGACAACGATGCAGCTACTCGGCTTAGGACGCGCGAAGCGCGCCCCATGTTACGCGGCTGAACCCACGACTCGGACAACGAGGCCTATTCATAGGCAAAAGCAAATTAAAACAAAAAAATGGAAAAAATGCCGGGAATTGAACCCACGCCCTTCCGTTAACTGTCAGTCTCCTTATCCACTGAGCTATTGAGGTGTTGTTATTCTACGTGCACCTTTGTACTATAGATTCATTATAAACGAATAAAAAGTGTTAAAAACTAATCCACTTGTTTTATGCAATAATAATTGGCTTATTGAATAAAGAACCACGGTATTCAGACCTGTTCTTCACAAATTAGATTCCAAAACTTGACATAAATAGAAAATTACACGGTATGCAAGCCAGTAAACATTATAGAGACATAGTATTAAAATCTTTATTGTGTCTGCATACCGTAAAACTCATACATTGATATGGTCTAAATTATCCCAAACAAATCGAGTATCATTAAATAGCTCAATTGGTAGAGCGCGTACCATTTAAACGGGAAAAGTTAACCGCAGGGGTTCGAATACTACATGCTTTTTTTTATTTTGATCCCGTTATTTTATTTTTCCTTAGTATTTACTTCTACAGAATAGATTTCAGATTTTTGTTGATCGAAATAATATTTTACAATGTGTTTGGTCAATGATGTCTTCTGCTATAAGTATGAAATTATACTAGCTGGGCTTGGTGTGATAAGCCTTTTGATAAGCATGAAACCATACTTAATATTCAGCTAGCTTAGTATGCAATCTGCTGACTTCAGATATGCAAACTGTTATAAACAACATTTATTTTCATTTTAGACTTTTTTATAGTCTATGTTTTCTTCATTTCAGCTTAATTTAGCAGTTGTCATGGTTGTGTGTAAATTCCTATTACTATTAGATACGTTGTAATAAAACACGATTTTAAATATTTGTATATTAATTTTCTCTGAGGGTTTGCAGCAAAATTTATATTTTATTTTCCTTGGTATGGGTTTCAGTTGTGGCTAGTAGTCAGGTAATGATGATGGTGATGATGATGATGATGATGATGATGATAATTAATACACAAACGACAAAGAGGAACAAACATGCCTAGCATGTAATTCTATTTTTAACATGGAAACGTTTGACCTCGTATCTTCTCGCAAACTAAGATTATGCATATCTTATCTCTTCAATAAACATTGTAAAAGTCGATTTGGCCTTGACACGTGGGGCTTGCCGAATATGTGAGCATGTCTACTATTTCCATGCTGTGAGTGATACCAAACATTAATGTTTCATATTGCTTGCACCCCCCCCCCCCCCAAAGCAATGTTGGAGCCAATACTAGACCAATTGTCCGTTCCTGTCTCAGTATCAAAACAACATTGACTGGTGGGTGGGGGGGGTTGAGAATTCATACTAAATTAAATCCCTCATCACTGCCATCATCGTCACCATCACGACTCTAATAATCATCTGACATCAGTTGTATTATCCATCATCATCATCATCATCATCATCATCATCATCATCATCATCATCAACAACAACAACAACAACAACAACAACAACAACAAAAACAACAACATCATCATCATCATCATCATCTAAACCATCATCATTATCACCATCATCATCACCATCATCATCATCATCGTCGTCGTCATCATCATTTACACTATAGCCACACAAATAGAAATCTTACATTAACTGCAAGTCATCAGAAAAACAAAATATTTTAAACAAATTATTGTTTTATTACTGTGCGCACAGTTTACAACAATAACATCAACTGCTAGATTATGCTCAAATGAAAAATAAAATAGACTTTCAAAAATCTATAATGAAAAAATATTTTGTTTAAATCAGATTTTAAGCTTAAATGCAATAGTCAGAGTATGCACAATGGTCAAATGGACTACGGAGAAGTCGAATAATTAACCCAATTGGTTTCTTGTCTTTGTGAACTCCATGAATGGCATATAGTCATATGTGAATGACCTGCATGTATCAATAATCAGTAAAATACAGACAGCTGATCCAGTACTGAAAGAGCATTTCAACTAGTATTGTGCCCCAAACGAAATCATTCAAAACACAGCTGGAATTACAATGTATTTACTTCTTGTATTGTATTTATTATCAAAGGGGACAATGAGTCCCTTATATTTGTTCTAAACCACATATTGATTGTTAACTTAACCATGAATTTATTTTATCTTTATGGTTTCAAATTGTTCTCGTAAAATGGCTTCTTTCCTCTTTTCCCTCAAACCAAATCCAACCTTATTTGCTTTTTTTAAACCAAATTCCACTTTAATTTAGTTTCTCTCCTGCACCCTTTGTCCCGTTCGCACCATGCCCGATTTGTCAACTTTTGTCAGAGCACAAATTCACTCCGTCTAAATTTAGTAGCGTACTCAATTCACATTCCCAAACTTCAGATAATTCATGTAACATTGACCTAAACCTGTGCTGCAAATGCAAATATTACGACACTAATTCAATCATTAATGAAAATGCCCTCCGCCAAAATAAATTTTCTTTATTCCACCACAACACCAGAAGTATTAATAAAAAGGCTAGTACTATTGTGGATTACATTTCGATTCTAAATCATGATTTTGACATTATAGGTTTTACAGAAACCTGGTTCAATTCAACCGATGAATCCAATTTAATTGACCTTGACAACTATGACAGAATAGACTGTATACGCCCCGATAGATCTGGTAGAGGTGCGTCCTTATTCATCCACTCTAAACATAATTTCATTCAAAGACCTGACCTTAAAATAAAAGCCACTCACTGCGACTCTGTTTTCATCGAAATCCCTGATAAAAATATAATCGTTGGCGTCATTTACAAACCAGAATATGTCGATTACCATCAGTTCATTTCTGACCTAGAATCAGCCCTGAATACCATCTCTAAAGAAAGGAAAAAATGTTTTGTCTTAGGCGACTTCAATATCGATCTCCTAAAATTTGACCATAACCATCAAGTCAATACATTCGTTAATCTGATGTACGCCTATTCATTTTTTTTTTAATGATACGGCGACCACCGAGTCTACACAACCAAGACCGGTACTACAATCTCGCTAATTGACAATATTTTTACAAATGACACTGATAACCAAATAACTTCTGGCAACTTGGTTACAGACCTCTCAGATCATTTCCCAAATTTTATTTCTGTTAAAGGCTCTCGTTTTGATAACATTTCTCAACCTATAACTAAACAAACAAGGCAATTCAAACCAAATAATATTAAAGGTTTCAAAAACTCCCTGTCTATTGTCAATTGGGATTTTATACTCCACGACGATAATCCTGAAAACTCATACACGGAATTCATTAATAAAACCACTGGCCTATTAGACATCCACTGCCCTATAAGAACAACTAAAATGTCCAAACGTAAATCACTACGTAAGCCCTGGATCACTATAGGCCTTGTTAAATCAATTAGAACTAAAGATAAACTATATAAAAAGTACATCTCTAAACCTACATCAGAAAATAAACTTAAATATACTAAATATATTAAATAATTTACTACGTACAGCCAAAAAATCCCATATTACCGCCCAAATTGAATCAAATAAATTTAACATGAAAGAAACTTGGAAAACATTGAATAATCTTCTAGGTAGAAACAGACGTACTAAATTACCCGACTTCTTTAAAGATAAAAATGGCAAAAAAATTACCAATTCAACTGAAATAGCCGATAAATTCAATATTTTTTTACCAATATAGGCACTAAGCTAGCTGAGAAAATAACTACTCCTGACGATGACTACATCCCTCCACTAAATTCATTAAATCAGCATAGCAGTATGTTCTTAAACCCAACATCCCCCGACGAAATAATTAAAATAACTAAAAAACTTAAGGCTAGCAACAGTAGTGGCTTTGACAATATAAGCACTAAACTACTCAAAACAATAATCAATGAAATAGCCCCTGTTCTCTCACATATTTTCAATAGGTCCCTACTCACAGGCATTGTCCCATCTTTACTCAAGATCGCAAAAGTAATACCAATTTTAAATCTGGTGATAATCAGATTTGTAGTAATTATAGGCCGATTTCAATATTACCTTCTGTCTCGAAAATACTTGAAAAAATAATATACACCCGGCTTTCTGATTTCATTGCTAAAAATAATATCTTAAGTTCCCACCAATATGGTTTTAGACCAAACCGGTCCACATACATGGCAATAAATGACCTTTGCTGCAAAATTACAGGTGCGTTAGACGAAAAATTGCATAGTCTTGGGATATTCTTAGACTTAAGCAAGGCCTTTGATACCCTCAACCATGATATACTTCTCCACAAACTAAATAGCTACGGTATCAGAGGTCTTGCCAATCTATGGATAAAAAAATATCTTTGTGAAAGAAAACAGTATGTCGTTTATAACCACCAGAAATCTGCAGAAGGTGACGTAATATGCGGTGTCCCCCAGGGATCAATCCTTGGGCCACTTTTATTCCTTTTATATATAAATGACCTCCCACTTTCATCTCCTTCCTCCCATTTTATTATTTTTGCTGACGACACCAACATTATTTTTTCCCACAAAGACCCAGAACAACTTAAAGAATTAATAAATAAAGAACTCAAGAAAATTTCGAACTGGTTTAAATTCAATAAGCTTTCATTAAATATAGATAAAACTAACTTCATGATCTTTAAAAATAAATACAACAATAAACCTGACCATAATTTTAACATTGAAATTGATAATAAAGATATCGAAAAAGTAGAAGTAACTAAATTCCTAGGTATTTTAATTGATAACAACCTTTCATGGAATAATAATAATAATAATATGTACACTTGTAAAGCGCGCAGATCCGCAATAAACGCTCGTGGCGCATACAGAGCAAAAACAAAATATACCAGCAGGAAAAATGGAAACAAGGAACAAATGCAATCAACAATAGAACATTTCAAGATACATGAAGTAAAAAAAAAAAAAAAAAAAAAAAAAACCACAAGTATACTACAAATTAATCCAGGTCATAAGCAAGCTCGAAAAAATATTTCTTGAGTGAGGATTTGAATGACTCGATTGACGAACAACTGCGAATAGAATTGGGAAGACTGTTCCAAATGCGAGGGGCTGCCACAGAGAAGGCGCGATCACCCCATGACCGAGATGATTTAGGTTGAACAAGGAGAGTTTTATTTGCAGAACGGAGACCGGGGCGAGAAGGGTTGTAAAAGTCAAGAAGTTCATATATGTATGGGGGAGCAATTCCATTGACAACACGGTATTAAAAAAGCGAGCAACATAAGTTTGTATTTAAGCCGGAAGTTAACAGGGAGCCAGTGTATGGAAGACCCATACATCCCATATATCAAAAATTGTTTCAAAATATAACGGCATAATTAGGAAAGTCAGACCATTTTTAGACCAGGATTCCCTCCAAACACTTTACAACACTCTGGTGCTACCATACCTATCCTATTGTACCATGGTATGGGGTGATAAAAATAATAGTAACTTGGAATCCCTTTTCATTATGCAAAAGAAAATCATCAGAACATGCACTTATTCACTTTGGCTGGATCATTCAACCCCTCTTTTCATTTCCTTAAAAAAACTACAAATTCGTGATATTTACACGTTTCAACTAGCAACTCATATGTATCGTTACCACCGTGACCTCCTCCCACAGGACTTACCAAATAATCATTTCATGACAAATACTGAAATTCATAATTATGAGACCAGACAGGCCCTTGACCTTAACATCGCGACGACAAACCATGGACAAACACACTGCTAGCCAAAAACACAATTAAAACCCAGGGACCTACCACTTGGAATTCACTGAACGACGACATTAAAAACTCTTGCTCCCTATCCTCCTTTAAAAAACTAATGAAAAATTATATCCTGGATCAATACCATTCTGAAACCGTTAATAACGAGTACGCATCAATCATGTAAATTTCCTTACCCCCCCCTTGATGCTTTTTTTCTGCACCCTCATTTTCATGGATGTTCTAGTTCATATCAAAGGACTTTTTGTCAAATATATTCATGTGGTATATGCATGTACCTAATATGACATCCATTTACTGTTTTTCTTTTCTTTGCAAAAATGTTATTTTCATATTTAATAAATTATTAAATTCTATGTTTTTCATTGTAATATTTTCATGTAACCTTGGGTGCCATCAGCCACACGCTCAGCGTTCTTGATGGCATCCACATCTCATATAATTTATAATGTATTTGATTATCTGTATTTAATAATAATTTGTATATATGTGAGAAGAAACCAAATAAACTTGAATTGAATTGAATTGAATTGAATTGAATTAATTATCAACATATGGTAAACGTGGAACAAAAAAGTTTTATACATCTCAATATATATTGCTGATCATTTGATCAATTAAAATGAGATTTGATGGATTAAGGCGGTCATCTGAAATAGTACTGGATCGATTTTGTGAGAATCACAGGGAGCGATCATATAGGCGTTCAATGGCGAGTAAGAGCTATCGCTCGCGCCTCAAACTATTTGACCCTGGTATGATCCTGACTAAACTTCGTAGGCATATCCACCACATTAAATTGAAGACCTAATAAGTACATAACTTATTACCAGATGGGGGTTTATAACACAGTGACCTTGAGTGGACGAGTCTGTACTTACATGATTAAAAGCGTTGAGGGTGAAAATCTAAACAATGAATACATTAATATACAGAATAAATGAACATTTGGTGCCAATTCCTGAACTTTGTTAAAACTTGTTCTATACAGGCAGCAGAATAAATGGTCCATGAAATGCTATGGTATTGTCTGACTGTATAATATGAGGGAACATAATACTAAAATGATTGAATGCATCCTAAAAACTTGAAACTATCCGTACCAAAAGCCTTTGATATATGAGCAAAAACTTACATTTGTATAAACTGTATTGGATGGAAGGTGTATTAGACATTCTTTGGAACCAAGCGACCATATGAACGTTTGCGCTATAACTAAATTCTGGGGTTTGATATCAACCATTTTCATGTAAAGTGGCCGCTTTTTAATGTTTTTTCAAGGTGGTGGTGAACCAGGACATTTATAGGAGTTGCGGGATTTCCAAACTGTTGACCACTCCCCCTGAAAAATTGCAAAAGGTGAACCTTTATGGACCTTCCTATTCTGAATTTTGGAATTTTTGTCGAATTTCTTGGAGGGAGATATACGGATACTTTTTTAAACCCGATTTCGAGGTTTAACATGCATGTTTAAGAAACTGTTAAAATGTTACATTAAGAGCGCTATGTATATAAAGCAAGTTATTTATATTTCATCATTTTAAGTAGTTTAATGTTTCCCGTCGTCTGCAAGTGTATGGGTGTTGTATTGTTTGGGTTGTAAGGTGTGTTTTTGTATGGGGGGGGTGGGTTGGGTGCGTGGGTGGGAGTATAAATGTCTTACCTGGTAGAACACCGAGCAGTTGCAGTATCAGCACTACGTTGTATCCGTCCACCACGTGCAACAACCATATGATTTAAGAGCTGAAAATAATACACATGGTTATTTTCAGTGATTCGCAATCAATGCTATCTACCAGCGATGTATTTGCAGTATTTATTGTATTGCAGTAGACCTTAAGCGGCGATCAATCCAATTGTGGTTCAGGACTCAAAAGCGCGATCCAGTTGACATAGTGCTACTCGTATTAAACGTAACACTCGATGGGGAATATTAAGAGCGGCATTGTACTTCGTACCATGCCATGATCTCTAACAGTTACAACAACAACAACAACAACAACAACAACAACAACAACAACAACAACAGCAGCAGCAGCAGCAGCAACAACTACAACGGAATCAACCAAAACGAAATCAACCAAAACAAAATCAACCCATAAAAAGCAAGAACCAAATCCACGAATAGTATGTAGTACCGGTAATTAATGTTTCACAATTTGATGAGTTTGTGTTGGCAAAGGTCATTTTAAATGCAAATAAAACAAAACGGACATGATCTAACACGAATAGGTTATATTCCTAATCTTCCTTTGAAAGAAACAAAGAAACAGATAATCACTACTAAAAATCTTATCAAAACACAGTAAATGTCGTAGAGAAAGTAATTCATTTCTTTAAGATTTCGACCAAAACAGAAAAAATACTTACTCTCTCCTCCCAATCATTCCAAGTAAATTGGTTGGTTATTAAGATAGAGACGAAATATATGTTAATGTTCTACGCGAAGCAGAACTAAAATGAAATTTCAACGCGCCTATCCGTTGCTACCAACACACGCATGCGTAAAACATTTTGCATGATCTAAATTGACTATAATTGTAAAATGACAAAAAGAGATCACTAGCAAAATAATAAATATTAAAAATATAAAACACATTAGGGTTTTATACAGCGCATTTATAAACACGATGCTGTTGGTGAGTGATGATGATAATTACATTTTGAGGGTGGTGTATATAGATGATGATGGTGTTGATGTTTGTGTAATATAAAGACAAAAAGACACGAAATGTAAATACTCCTATTAATATTAAAAAAGCGAAGCACTATAAAAACAATTATACTCAACAGGTTGCTATTGGAATCCATACATTGAGGATGATTTTGGAACGCCAACCAACGTATTCTAGTCGTTTGAACAAAAGTTCATTCATCGAACTATAAATGACCATGGGGTGCGGCCCACCATTGGTTTATACAGTAAAATTCATGATTTCCTTTTCGCTCTTGTAAAATTATTCCAATCGTTGCTGATTTTTTACTTGTAAGTTAGCTTGAAATATCGATTTCCTTTTGTATTTCGGAGGAAATAATTCCGTGAAAATCGCATGTTAGTACAATTTTAGCCGAATATCTATTTTGCCTATACTTTTGTAGATATCCAGAATTTCCCAAATTTGCATGAGCGCGCTCATAATTATTATGACGTCATAGCGACATCATGTGGGGGCAATGTTTGTACCTTTTTGGTATCACTAGATAGAGGAGGTACGGAGCCCCTAAAGTGACATGTGAGTATTTATTTTTACATATGTTACTTTAGGGGCTCCGTAAGGAGGCCAATTATGGGTATCAAATATAACAGTATGACCTTTGTAATTGAAATTTAGTGGATGCAACAACAACCCCCTCCGTAGTCCGTGTCACAAAATATGGCTCAGTAGTTTTAGGGTCAACAACTAGCATTTAACGGGGGTGTATATATTGTTTAGCCATTTTGATATAGAGTCAATTTCGTAATTTCATCGAATTGACAGATTCTTCCGCCATGGCGGGTTAATTCTGAATTTACACTTCATTCAGGTGAATTTTGTATTGGTCCAATCTGTAGCATGAAAAGTTTGCTATGTCTTTATAAATATAATTTGCATATGCATGACTTTCTTGTGTTGACCTTCAAGATGTGTTTTTTCACCAGCCCATTCGGGGCTGCATGTATCTGTGTAGATCGGGTTTGTATGCTCAAGATATATAAATTAAAGATGTGGTGGCAGACTTTAAAAAATCGATTTTCTTTATACACTGCACATGGTTAGACATTGAGTCAATATGTATAAATTTCGTAAAAAAATGTACCTCTTCATCTATGGTTACCATAGTAACGGCCAAAATATGAATATACCCAATTTTCACTATTTTTACCCTTTTCACAACTGGAAAAATGCTTAAGTATTGGGTCATATTTCTGTATGAAGAACGTAAATTGAAATAATCTTCTCCCATACAATGAAGTAGCCATCCTTGTCCTTTCCAAAAATGAAGTAAACATAACAATTAATTATTTCAATATGATAGATACCATTTTGTAAAATAGGGCTGTTTTTTTTTTTCATTAATTTAATTATGAAAAAAAATGATCTTTTTAAAAATCATGTAACCTCCAAAGCGGTGCTTTTTAAAAATGTATTTTTGCAGGGTAGGTAGATAAGGTATTTGTCTACCTATTTGTAGAAACAAAGTTTTGGTAATTGTTGTACTGGAGAGCAGTGTTGCCAGAAACTTTGAACTTTTTAGGATTGTTGACATTATAATGTAGTGTGGAAAATAGGGATTTTGAGCATTTACTTTCACTGAAAATCCAGATTAGGGTTGATATCAATACACCATAAAGTGAGACACGATTTGATAATATTTTAATGACAGTGTTGCCAGAAAAACGTCTGTCAGCGAGGCTGTTGCTCATTTTGTTATTACCTATTATACAGCTATGCTGAAAAACAGCCAAATATACCAGGTTAAAAATGAGCTAGGTCCCACACATGAAAGGAGAAACTGAGGAACAAGAATGTATAAGGTAAAAATCTTGTACCCTGAAAACTTTACTGTGAGGGCGCTTTTTTCAAAATGGCTGCCAAAATCCAATGAAAAGCAATTAAGCTCTTAAAATAGTTGAATAAAAGATAGAATTGGATAGATTTTGGATTTGTATTTATGAAAGTAATGTATAAATAAGTCAAGTCAGGTTATTAATAGGAAGGTACCAGGAGGTCACAGTTGAGGGCGCTTTTCAAAATGGCCACCAAAATCCAATGAAAAATTATATATAGAGGGCGGGTATTGAACTGAAGGCCTATAGATAATAACATCACTGCTCTTCTCCATCTGACTCATTAGCTCAGTTGGCAGAGCATCGGTCCGGCGATCCGAAGGTCCCAGGTTCAAATCCTGGATGGTCAGTGAAATTTTTTCACTGGCTGTCATTTATGTATGTGGAGACTTGTGTTAAAAACCTTTCTCAAAATTATATATAGTACACCGTTAAACTTAAAATAGTCACTTAAGAGGTATCATTGATCAAACTTTGGATTAATAGTTATCAAAGTACTGTATAAATAAGCGCTTTTCAAAATGGCCGCCAAATCCAATGAAAAGCTTATATTATCTTATCGAACACTATCACCCGAGAGGTGTGGCCCCTCCAACCCACCGAGACAAGTGAACTCAAAACATAAATATTAAATATTGCACATAACATATGACACATTATGGGTTTTTTTATAAATGAAATGGGACAATGCAATGACTGCAGTATCTGCGTCTCCGGTATGTTAACGGATGATTGCTATGTCGTCATTGTTATTCTCAATGCATGCAAAACTTCTGTTGAAATCACGGGGCATCTTTGATTATTTTGCCCTCACACAGTGGCGTAACTAGGGTTGGTTGCGCCGGGGCAAAAACAAAATTGGCACCCGGCCCCGCTCCCCCGAGAATATCTTAGACGCGGACTTTAATCGCTTGGAGCGGCGCAGAATCGATGCTGAATTGGTAAATTTAGTTAAACAGATACAATGGACTTTGAACAAAAATACAGCACACCAGAAAAGGCTATCACTACCAGCAGAGGCAACTGGCATTGCATTATGCCGTTGACTCGATGGCTTTAGCATGTTTAATCAGGACATTTACATCTACCTGTTATGTATGAGGATTTCACTTTGTGTGTATGTGCAATTGATCATTGTTGCATTTTCCTTGGCATATAAAGCATTAAGTATGTTGAGAGACACAGCAAACACAAAAACGTTTTTAAAACGTTTTAAATAAGTTATATTTTGGGGTTTGGTTTAGGTAAAAACGTTTTAATAACATTAAAATGTCGGGTTATATAAAGGTCATGAAATCGTTTTCAAACGTTTTGTATGAAAACACACTACAATAATATTTTTAAAATGTTTTCGAAATGTCATTAAACTATTTTTGCAAACATTTTTGGCCAAATATGTTGTCAACACTTTGAAGTGTTGACAAAATATTTAAAAATAACATTATGTTAAAATATTTGCACCCAGCAAACACAGAAATGTTCTTAAAATGTTTTTTTACAAAACGTTTTAATAACATTTAAATGTCGGGTTATATAAAGGTCGTGAAAACATTTTAAAAACGTTATTGTAAATATTTTTTTATTTCTTAAATAACATTCTGTTTAGAATGATTTGTACCAAGTTTTCAAAAATGTTTTTGGAATGTTATTAAAACGTTTTTATACCCTTTATATAACCCGACATTAAGTGTTTTCTGTAAAACATTTTGCTGTGTAGTAAATTACCAACAAATGTTATTTAATGTTATGAAACGTTTTATACCATTAATGTTCCCTTTATATAACCCGACATTTAAACGTTTTCTGACAACCTTTTATAACCTTTTGCGAATGATGTCGAAAATGTTTTGTATTTTGCTGGGGAATGACATCCAAAGTTATCGCCAGGTCATCACAGTTGTCTTGTGATTTCAGCGGTTTCTTTACCAACATCGAGAACAAAGCAGTCTATTGGTGTCAAAGAAGGAAAAAGTTTTAGCAGACTCAAAGTGCAGTTATCTTCTTTTCGTCGCACAGAGAATGCAACCTTTACACAAATAAAGATACCTACAATTATGTTGCTTAATTATATGTGATGAAAATAAAACGAAACATGCCATTCACATATTGCATGGTAACACTCGCAGTTTGAATTTTAAGCTGTAGGCCTACATAATTCGGTTTTTTATTTTTAAAGAAAATAATAATAATATTATTTTTTTTATCTTCATGTAAATTTTACTTAATGTTGACAGTGAGGCCTATAATACATGTACCAGTGTTCATACTATTCATTTAGGGCTATATGACAAGATTACTAAAAATATATTGATAAAAAAGTAAAATATAATGGCACCGTGAGGTACTTGATGCCTGTTTGGCAAATGAAAACGACCAGTAAAGAAATTCATCTTCAAAAAAGTGTGTTATTATTGGTTCTTTAACTAAAGTAATTTGTAGTGTCATATTTATATGTGTCATGTAAAAAATATATGCCCAATTTTCTTCCCCGTAATGGTCAGAAGTGTTACATGCTAGCGTTACAAAAAAAGAAGTACTTGTTTTTTAAACATGTACTGTAAAAAATAAAGTTTTGCATGGATTTTCATAGCATTTTATGAAGTGCCTGCTATTATTAAGTGCCACATTCTTTCAAACTAGTCGCTTAAAGGTAAGGACAAGGGAAATGCGTGATGCGCAAAAAATGCCAAAAATTTCGCATTTTGGGTACAATTGCGCATTTTAGGTCCGACCGAAAATTTTAAGATTTGCCCAAAATAACCATTTTTCAAATACTCATTTTCCAAAAACCTGAGGTTTTCACTAAAATCAAAGAATCCATAATAATAATTATCTGCAACACAATCCATGTTTTAAAAAAGTACCGATTTATAAAATGGGCCGTAGCAAAAAATTGCAAGAAAATATAAAAGAATTTTGTTTAAATATTGCATATGACCTTTTTTGGTAAAAAAATGCGCAAATGCAGTTTAATTTGTACATATCAAATGAAACAAAAAATTATCCCTGCAGCTGAAATGGGATCGCCCTCGTGAGGTCACAATTGGGTGCCTTGTTTGGTATCAGGAGGGCCAATCACGGGCATCCTTGCTTGGAGCGTCGGTGGCCATTTTGTTGGCTAAGGCCATTCTCTGTCAGTTTTTCAGCAAGAACGGACGCAGAAATTTTTTATTCAACTATAAGACAATGAATACGCCGTCACAGCTTACAAAAAAGTGGGTAGTGGTGAATCCAACGGATGTGGACACAAAACACATCAAGGATACCTCGAATATGAACAACTGGAAAGAAAAAAAGCAAGTAAGCTTACAGTTTACAGCACATCACATCACAAGAAATGAATTGTGACGGTACAATGAACAGTCCGGAGTTGTTTGTATAACTCGATAAAACTTTCGTGGTCGATTGTCTAAACAGTGATCTGAGGAAGTCATGCATGTACGAGTACTATTGATTGGGATTGGCGGACTGGTGGTATGGAATAATTCTAATGTGTTGAAATATTGTAGGTGAGATCTTAGCGCTATTGCATTTGTCAGAAGAGAGACTACATTTATCCTATGCTTGTAAGCGGTGGCAACAGCCGATGGCCAAATAGAGCATTTGTATTTTGCGTCAACAGTGAATCTACCAAAACACGTTTCAAAACGTAAAAGGGACCAAGTTTAAAAAATCTTTCCTGTGTGGCTTTTCACCCTTTTTTAAACTTGGTCCCATTCAGTAAAGTGGTACCGTAATAACATGAAGAATGAGTCCTAATTTCTACATGCAACAATTAGGTTTAAGACTGTTCGAAAGCGGTGCAATATGACGTAGGCTATGTATTATCAAAAACATTTGAAGGTTTATGTTTCATTATATTGCGTGTTCATAAAGAGTAGTAGAGTATTATATATACTTAGCAAATTGACTGTCTGTCAACCTGTTACATATTATAGGCCCTACATCTGTACATAAGGCGCAGGATCGCACAAGACGATGAAGAATTTAACAAAGTGAGTATTTGCTACTTTTGCTTAAATCAAAATACATTATAACGTCTTTACGGAAAAACTTCAATCAAGCACGAACATTAATTAATTTACTCTACAAAATGAACACTGACAACTAAGAAAACAAACAAGTAGCCTAAAGATGACTTCGTATGTGTCTTAAGAAACTTTCATAAATGGGACCAAGTTTAAAAAGGGTGAAAAGCCACACAGGAAAGATTTTTAAACTTGGCCCCTTTTACGTTTTGAAACGTGTTTTGGTAGATATTAATTCTTTTTTTGAGGTAAAAAGATATTGCGCGGTAAGTGGTTCTTTGTAGCCATGCGAGCCGAAGTAGTTGGATATCCATATTTCGCGGTTAATGGTTCTTTGTAGCCCTGCGGGCAAACTAGTTGGATATCCATATTTCGCGATGAGTGGTTTTTGAAGCTTCGAGGGCAAACTAGTTGGATATCCATATTTCGCGGTTAGCAGTTCTTTGTAGCCCTGCGGGGCAAACTTGTTGGATATCCATATTTCGCGGTTTGTGGTTCTTTGTAGCCCTGCGGGGCAAACTAGCTGGATATCCATATTTCGCGATGCATTGTTTTTTACAGTGGTTTAAACTTGTTTGATATCCATATTTCGCGGTTATCAGTTTTTTGTAGCCCTGCGGGGGCCTATGTTCGATATCCTCATTTCGCGGTTAGTGGTTTTTAAACGACCCGTAACCACCCCAATCAGCTGCATGGGGTAAAAGAATTATAAAAAAAAAAAAATAGCTGAACCCTATAGTTCAGCCAGGGACTGGAAACGACATATTGATGACTATATATAGAGTGTATTCAATAAACTCAAGCGGAACGAGAGCTGCTAAGTAACCGCTATCCGAACCATAAACACATGCATTATCAGACAACGAGTGTTCCATTTCCTCATAGCTTCTCACATTGTACACACGTCAGTCGAATTTGGCGGTGTTGGTTTGTTAGCCCTCCAAGTTATAACATCGTTCACTTTGTGTTGAACATTTTATGTGGGCCGCACTGTAATAACTGAAGGCCTCGTATCCATAGGCTGTTCCCTTGTGGCGTGTGCCCTTGTTCTGTGTTTACTTTTTCCCATGTGACCTGCCACACAGACAACGAACTGTAGCGGCCACTAAGCAAAAGAAAGGTTCGTTGTCTGTGTGGCAGGTCACATGGGAAAAATTAAACACGGAACAAGGGTACACGCCACAAGGGAACAGCCTATGGATACGAGGCCTTAAGATCATTCTGATCAGTGTGATGATATCATTTCAAGAGGTCACTTCCCGATTAACATTGTATTTGTTCATGTGTGTATGGAGAGCCACTCTTGGAGCCCATGGGACTTAGGCTAGGTCCTCACGTAGAGTCAGACGCTGTATGTACTAGAAACGCCCATTCTTGATTCTGCGTTCATTCAATGTTAGCATTAAATTTGTATTGCCCGGCGGCCCCGCGTAATGGAAAAACCTGAATTTGTTACATTAAAAGAAACGAAAATTAAAAAGGCAAGGTTCCACCTGAGTACATATTAAATGGGTGTAGAATTTTTTTTCAAATATATATATGAATTTAGACAAACATACGGGATATAATGAACCTTTGACATGACGCCATGATGACATGATTTTATTAGTCGTTTTATATATCACCTATACCGTGTATCATAATACCAGTATTTGTAATTTTATATTATATAGAACTAATATTTTGCATCATAAATGCGCAGTTCATATGCACAGACGATTACTAATCTTCACGACTTCAAAATAACATGTTACAAAGCAGGTAATAGGTGCTGGCCTTGTCCTATTGTACTTGTTCATTTGTGTATGGAGAGCTCACTGACCTGTTAATAGAGGTCAATGGAATAGCTTCTTTATGGGGCACCTCTCCATCGGTTTCAGGGCGCAGTTCATTGAACTCAGCGGGATTCTATTGCAAGTGCTTTTATATTATTACAAAACGGATCGTGGTTATTGCCTTGACAAACCTAATAAATAATTCATACCAGGGATGAATAAATCCAGGGTGCGGACATTTCATTGGTCGCAAACCACCGGGATTCGATACAAGTTTGCGTTGTAAATGAATGCGTGAATAAGAGTGTCATCCCCTTGGCGCGATATTTGATTTCTGAATATACTCAAGTTGCCGTTGAAAATGCCTAAAATCATCAAGATATTGCAATACTGTCTAAAGTGATGTAAAATTGTGGCAAATTTGTATGATTTATCGCACATAATTTCTGCGTAGCGTGGAGAATCATTTACATAGGATTTTGAAGAAAAAATGTGATAATTTTAGGGAAATATAGAATGGCGGAAGAAACAAATAAAACATTTTCCTGGAATGTGTAGACCATACTCTTTCTGTTCCTATTGATTTCTATACTGAAATAATTCTTAAAATGAAGTTGTTGGATGATTTTAGTTGGCATTTCTAGAACGTAAACATGTAGGCAGATAGTAGAGAGGGCACTCTATTCACGAGATTTCTTTTCCAACGCCAACATAGCACGAATTTTGGTGGTTTGCGAGTGAAGAGTGTCCGCACTATCGATGGACTACGTAACTGTTCAATAGGTTTTTGTAAATGAGCTAGTGTTAGTGGGTAAGCTGTACATCTCTTTTGCATTGTTAAGACAACCACGCTAGGTTTTTCGATCAACGTACTATGCGTGTTTGGTCAAGCGAGGATAATTTGTAAAGCAGCAAGAAATGGTGAGGATGTTGCCCTTTTTAACTACTTCTGACTTTTGATTTAGCCCAAAATGAATCAATAAAATCGTGTATAAGATATTTGTGGGGATATTTGGGCGCTATTACAACAATTTTAATAAATGGGCACTTCTGGGTTGGATATATTATAGACTCTATAGAATTTAAGTATGATATATTTTCGATGGTAAATATATTTTCACTTTCAAAGTTTGTAGTTTTCATAATTGCAATTTCTTAATATTATATAAAAGGTGAGAATAAGACTATAAATGTAAGAGTATGGGATAATTTTGATTGTTAATAAATGCGAAACGCCGGCGGTAGACATCAGCAATATCAGGGATTGCCGCGATTCTTGCAGTAGCTTTTATGAATAGAATACAATAGTGGATACAATAGCGGATACAATAGCGGAACAATAGAGCTCTCTTACGGGCAAATAAACCTCGTCGCGTTTTGCTAAATTTCACTTCTTCTTTTTCATGAACTAACCGTTATTTCATTAAGTAACCGTTATTTTTAAAACTTGGCAAAACCTCGACGCGAGGTTTTTAATAACACGGTGAGAAATTTGCTTTCAAAATTGTCAAACGTGGTCGTCTACTTGTATACATGTATGTACATTATTAATGGTAACATAGACCACTGAATCACGGTAGTATATAGCCGGGGGGGGGGGGGGCACGGGGTTATCAGGGGTTTTTGAACCCATAAATATTTATAAATCATGCAGGTAGGAGAATGGAAAATGCTTGAAATTAAGGCAAAGCAAAGTTTTGAACCATTTCTATGTTCATCATAATTATATTAGGCAGTCTGAAGGAACACAATCTGTTTCTGTTCTGGTTTGAAATTGAAAGTTGTATAACAACACGGTTCAAAATGTTTTGTTCTGAATTGGAAAATCTCTCTTGGTATTTAATAGCCATATGAGTGAATTTAGCACATGTTATCATCATGGGGTGGACACGTGATGCTTTGTCTTGGTAAAATTATAATAGGCCTAGTCATATGAGTGAATTTAATCGTCATTTTCAAAATTTGTATCGCAATCATCATGGCATTGGACACGTGATGCTCACTCTTGGTATATAAAAGCCATATGAGTGAATTTAATTGTCAATTTCAATCTTTTGGCAACATGGTTCAAACATTTGTTCTGAATTGGAAAATCTGTCTTTGTATATAATAACCATATGAGTGATTTTAATTTCAATCCGTTTAGCGCAATCATGATGGGCGTAGACACGTGATGCTCTCTCTGGGTAAAGTTATAATAATAGTCATAATATGAGTGAATTTCGTTTTCAATTTATCGCAATCATCATCATGGCCGTAAACGCGTGCTTCTCTCTCTTGGTATATAAAAACCATATGAGTGAATTTAATTGTCAAATTCAATTTTTTTTAGCGCAAGCATCATGACGTGGACACAGGATGCTCTACTTTTTGGAAGCCATCCGGGTTTCCATTTGGATAAAACGAATCACAACAAAAAAAAGAAGTAACTTCAACGCTGTCGTCTATGTCGTCTATGAAAAACAAAACGGCCTTTAAAAATAAATAGATAAATAAATAAAAAAATATAAATAAAAAATGGGACTAATTATGTGTTTTTTGACATTTATTACAAGTTCAATCCAAGGTTGTCGGAGTTCAAATAGATTAATAAAGGAGTTGAATTGTTGAATATATTGGATGTCATTTATAGACAGGCATGAATTATACACAAAGTAAAATGGCTTTGCTGGCAGAATTTGCTTTCTTTTTCTGTCTTTTAATTCACTGCAGGTCATGTGGTTACTTCGAGACAGGTGGTAGAAGGGAGGACATCTTGCGGGATCTGCAACAGAAAGTCGTAATTACCATGCCTATGACAGTGGATGGAGTATATTTTGAATCGTAACCTGGCTCTATGGGGAGGAACGATCTTTGTTAGAGCACAAGCATGATGGAAACGGTAACTTCTCTAATGGTGAAATTTTATTGTGTGTAACAGCTAACTACTAACTTAGTGCATGTACAGATAACGAAGAATCTTCATCTACATTAGATACAGTGTATCCCTCAAAGAGAGTATTGTTGCACCTTAATATGGCGAGGAGGCGAACCAAAATGCTAGTGGTGAACGGGAAGATTGTATATTATACAGTTCTTCATGCGAGTAAAAATAGCATAAGCAAAGCTCTGTATGCTAACAAGTCCATGTCAAAAATGCTTCTACGAATGGAGCTGCAATAAAGGATAGAGGAAGGTCATTCCATAGTTTGATGGAAATGCCAAAATTTATTTTGTACCACTGATTGGGCTTATATTATTCTTTGGCAATATGTCCATGTCAAATAATACAAGAAACAGATGAAGGAAGCGGTGGATGTCAAAAATGCTTCTACGAATGGAGCTGCAATAAAGGATAGAGGAAGATCATTCCATAGCTTGATGGAAATGCCAAAATTTATTTTGTACCACTGATTGGGCTTATATTATTCTTGGGCAATATGTCCATGTCAAATAATACAAGAAACAGATGAAGGAAGCGGTTGCAGGAAACTGCAGAATTATCTTGGTGTCATCAATGGATCATTTTAGTGATAAAATGTCATACATTAAATGCTGAAGCGATCTGAAGGCAATTGAAGTAAGTGGATTTATCTCGGAGTAGCTAATTAACCAAACTCGTTGCTGCATGAATTATCTTTTAGGTGTCATAGCACATCAGACAACTTGACTTTTGCTAGTTGGAGAAATAACGGCAAACTTTTGCTAGTTGGAGAAAGAACCCCAAATTCTATGGGGTAGAATTCAAATTGAAGTGAAATATTGCTCATCATATCAAACTTTTATAGATGTTCATATTAATAAAACAAGGGAAATTTGTGTATTTGCAGATAGGGTGCGCAGGTGCAGAGTCCGAATAAAACTTATTTACTGGGGAAAAATTATTCATCAAGTAAATTATTGCAAATTGGCAATGCTTTCAATCAAATTACCTTTTACACTATACTTTTTGTCACCTAACTATTCTCCGACACAGGTTGGGGGTAGTCTGTTAACATAGGCAGAAGGAAATGCATATAATATATTACCTATTGTTAATGGCTAGTCGAGCGGTTATTACCAAATTTTTCTGTATCTATCAAACAAAGACTGGATCTTCATTATCATCAAGTTAAGCATGTGTGTGATTAAATGTTGTAATAATTGTATCTATCAAACAAAGAGAATAATTTGTCATTAATTGAATTACAGTTTCATCTATTATGGCATACTTATAATTTCACCGCCTCGTAAGTTTCGCTTATAGACTGTAGGTAGTTACTATCAGAGGCATAAGGATATGCATATAACATATTACATATAGTTAATGGCTACATTGAGTAGAGGATTATTATGAAATTATCAAAACAAATTCACGGTAAATGATTTCTTATTCGTATCTATCAAACGAAGTCCAGAACTCTTGTACATTATTATTATGTTTTCATGGTTTTAGTATATTAAGGTGTGTATATGAGTTCTATCATGCGTATTTTTTATGTATTTTTATGTATACTATTTTGTTCAGCATGTAGGCCCTATTTTTTATTTTTTTTATTTAGTGGGTGTATTTTAAGATTCTGTGCAGCGCCGCGCTTTGAGGATGTTTTTTACATCGTGGGGCGCTTTATAAATCCCATGTATTATTATTAAATTGCAGTTAAATTAAGCACCTTTTGTCCTAGTAGATATTCACTGATAGACCAGGGGTAGTCATTTAAAGAAGCAAAAAGAATTTCATATAACATAATTAATGCACATTGCTATAAGAGTGTTATCAAGTTTGGTAAAACAAATGGTTTTCTTTTTGTACCTATCAAACAAAGAACAATTCTTCATTATTATTAACTTTGGTAAATCAAAGTTATGATTTTAAACGTACTGTAGGACAGATTCGTTCACCATGTATGGCAAATTGACCTTATAGTTTCATTTATCGGTAAATTGGTCACTAAAACATTTGTCATAGTTGGTATGTACAAATAGGCTATGTGTAGTCTGAAACAGACGGAAATTCATAGATTATAGTAATGTTTTTCGGTATGTCAGTGTTTTAAATAGGTTATCACCTAGTTGTTACTCCTGAAGCAGAAGGAAATTCACATTTTTTACAATGGTAACTCGTTAATAAGTAATAATAGGCCTATTAAGCTACTAAAACACTCATTCATGATAATTGACAGTGGTCAAAAGATGAGAAGTAGACACTCACTCGACAGTAGCATAATTATCTCATCTCACATGTTCAGAAGGAAGGAAATTCAAATAATTCAAAACAATCCTTGTGAAGTTATAATAGTCAGTGGGTTTTGTTGTTTTCTTTTCGGGTTTTCTCGTACGTGGATGTACCAAATGGCCAAAACAAAGCATTGGCAGGCATTCTTTTCCACTAGTACTGCATAAGAATGCTCACTAGGTAGGACTGTTGATCCAATTAGTCAAGTTAAACCTAAACTTTTTAGCACCAACATTCGTCACCACCAACAATGGCAGGTTTATAAGTTGGGACAAACTATTTTAAGAACACTTTAAGGGAGATCATAAACAAGGAAGGGAAAGACAGCCAAGAGCTCGCCTTATTTGTAAAGCATAAAAATCTCGAGGGCGGCGGGGGGGTGGTGGTTTGGCAATTTCCTTGCATGTGATGACAAGGAACTTGGGTGGCAGTTTTTGGATCATTTTTCTAAAATGATCGATTTAATGTACAGAATTATACATGTACTACATTAATAAATTCGATTTAGTAGTTCCAATATCCGGAGGTATCTACCTACTGGGTATTTGGCATGGGTATATTTACCGATGTCCACTATGTAATCTGAATATGAATATAATAGGAAAATGAGAAAGGTATCAGCCATTTAATTTCTTTTGACGCGCTAGATGACTGCCTAGCGAATTCATGTAAGTCCGCGGCATTTTATATTCTCTCCATTGGTATTATGGAGCTTTTTATTTCCTCCTCCGAGGAGATGATCGTGTAGAGGATTGCCTAGCGAAATATTTGTCCATTGGTATATGGAGCTTTTCCTCCTCGATAAGGAGTTGGTCGCTAGATGAGTGCCTAGCAAAATAGTTCCCAGTGTGTTAAGGGGAACTCTTGGGTTATAGGCGCAACAAGCTTCCCAGTAATTGTTGGGAGGCTCGGTCGGGTATTTACTCCGTTCGAAAAAGTTGTCCAAAAATCATTATTATTTGGCTGATTCCAGGGAATTTTCTAAAAACATTGCTTGAATAATTTATGCGTTCTTTCTGAATGGCTGACCAGAGGCCCAAATTTTGGTGTAAGTGTTTTCGTCATTTCAGTGTCTGGGGATAATGCAGTTTAATTTGTACATATCAAATGAAACAAAAAATTATCCCTGCAGCTGAAATGGGATCGCCCTCGTGAGGTCACAATTGGATGCCTTGTTTGGTATCAGGAGGGCCAATCACGGGCATCCTTGCTTGGAGCGTCGGTGGCCATTTTGTTGGCTAAGGCCATTCTCTGTCAGTTTTTCAGCAAGAACGGACGCAGAAATTTTTTATCCCACCCACCACTCCCCATATGTAATATTTGATATCTGTTTAAAATTGATTTCAAGAGTTTGATAGTGGGTCATAAAATTTGAGTCTCGCAGTAGTGAGACAAGTACATATAAAGTGTCGGTCTTCAAATTAAAAGGTAATTAGGAATGAGATGAAATACGAAGGAGAAATGTAAATATATTCGATTGAGAGTTCTCCGAATTTGAATAATATTCTAATTACATTGAGGTTTGTTGAGTTACATAGTAGTACGACTATTGTATACGGGTGAGAGTGTGCGTGAGTATATCACTTTAGGTTCAGTTTCTATCTCAGCACTCAGCAACACATTCTATTCTGTTGCGCAGTTGTATTTTTTTTTTAAATTCTATTTTGTATAATGTGTTCACTCTAACATGTCTTCAGAAGCATTAACAAAATCGATACAATTGGTACCACTTTCAGTCTTAGGTGGTAATATCCTTCAGTCTTAGGTCGAGTAATTTTAATTATACCAGGACGGGAGGAATTAACACCAGGTTGGCATGGGATAGCTAGACAGGGGCCAAGTACTATGCCCTCAGATTTTCTTGTTCATCAAAGTATAAATAAAAAATGAAATATTGGGTTCAAGTTTTTATGAGGTTGCGCAGCCGGCTGGTTATCGCGTTAATTTCTGTTAAAGGCTGCCTTTTGTGTTAGACATGGTATCCTAGTTATGTATTCGAAAAAAAAATTCATAAATGTGCAGAGCATGGCACTGTGTTTGCTTGGCGTTGGCAGCAAAAAATAACGGGTTTTGCAATTAACTCCTTCAACATGTTCAAATCGGGTTAATGGTCCACTGTGGTGAAGAGGCCTCAACCGTAAAATTCAGAGGCTCTTCAAATAATCATAAGTGTGGATCTTGCGGTATTTACTAGCAAAGGAAATGAGGGGATCAGAAATAGCTTATTCCATGGTACAGGGTACGGATGTTAACAAGTAGTCCTTGTGGCAGTTTTTGGATCATTTTTTTTTTTTTTTCGATTTAATGTACAGAATTATACATGTACTACATTAATAAATTCGATTTAGTAGTTCCAATATCCGGAGGTATCTACCTACTGGGTATTTGGCATGGGTATATTTACCGATGTCCACTATGTAATCTGAATATGAATATAATAGGAAAATGAGAAAGGTATCAGCCATTTAATTTCTTTTGACGCGCTAGATGACTGCCTAGCGAATTCATGTAAGTCCGCGGCATTTTATATTCTCTCCATTGGTATTATGGAGCTTTTTATTTCCTATTCCGAGGAGATGATCGTGTAGAGGATTGCCTAGCGAAATATTTGTCCATTGGTATATGGAGCTTTTCCTCCTCGATAAGGAGTTGATCGCTAGATGAGTGCCTAGCAAAATAGTTCCCAGTGTGTTAAGGGGAACTCTTGGGTTGTAGGCGCAACAAGCTTCCCAGTAATTGTTGGGAGGCTCGGTCGGGTATTTACTCCGTTCGAAAAAGTTGTCCAGAAATCAATATTATTTGGCTGATTCCAGGGAATTTTCTAAAAACATTGCTTGAATAAATTATGCGTTCTTTCTGAATGGCTGACCAGAGGCCCAAATTTTGGTGTAAGTGTTTTCGTCATTTCAGTGTCTGGGGATAATTGCACGTTTTCAAAAACTGGCGCTCGCCTTTTTCTTCAAAAATAGCGCATTTTCCCTTAAAGTTTACTTAAAGGTCTACTTATGAACATGTAAAGACAACATGGTGCGCAAAATAAATTATGTACCAAAAATAACTTGTCTCCAGATAAGTAGTAGAAACAACATTTGGGCCAAACTAGTTCAGAGTAGGTTGAAAAGAGAATTAAATCCTGTCTCGTCAGGAGTGTTACATTAGAATTTTTGGAACTTTTGTGTTATGTTTCTGAAGATTTTTTTACTACTTTCGGCAATAAACAAGTTGTAAAAATATATTTAGTAACATTACTGATGTATTGTTTTTATGCTTTCTTGAATTTAGATATGTTTTGCTTACAATAAAGACAACAATTACATCTCTGAACACTGTTTAATTTTGACCCTTTTGTCACACTTTGGTGCCATTATTTCTGATAGGCCTAAATATAAAGTCTGCACAAAAAGTAACTCAGCTGTTATAAATACGCCAATAGCTTCAGAACTAATTAATTATTGTTTCCACAATATTTCTACATAGAAAGAAGGACGATTTATTTACGCGCATTTTGATACCCCGTTTTGTCAAATGTCGGTCAATATTAACAACACAGTAGTGCTTTTAAAGAAAAATACCTGAATTAAAAAGTTGCAGTTTACAGCGATCAATGTTTTTTACGCAAGCATTGTGGCACGTAACACCCTTCATTTATCTTCGCGCTGACTTCAAATCAATACAAATAGCTGCAACTTTTTTCTTTAAAGTCACTGCTGTGACGTTAATATTGAACGAAATTGGACAAATGGGTTATCAAAATGCGCGTAAATAAATCGTCCTTCTTTCTTTGTGTATTAGTTCTGAAGCTATAGGCGTATCTACAACAGCTGAGTTACTTTTTGTTCAGACTTTACAAATGGTAAGCTCGTATTTTACCTATATTAAACAATAATATTTATAGCTTGATTGACTCCCGCTATTTTGGTATCCGCATTCACATTCTCCTGTTGCATTTGAAGACCATTTGTTTTTTACAAAATCCTCTTAAAAATCTATTTTTTTTGTTTTTCAGCTTAAAATCATATTTTTATGACAATTTTCCAATGGCCTCCCTCGATCCTATACTTAAAGCCTTCCTTTCTTCCTGAATCCATGACTCAAGACTGGTGCTTTGCTTCTAATCTGTGCTCTTATTAAGGTGTGTGATTTGATTATAAAATTTTTCCTCTACTCCCTATTCCAGAAAAATAGAGAACTATTTTTTTTATTCAAAGAAATATTATCCTGTTTTGCCACAAGAAACATAGCTAAATCCTCTTCTTAACTAGCGATAAAAGTCAAAATTTTAATATTTAGCCAATTTTTGGAAATAAGAGCCAAAAACATGTAGTGTGCTTTTCGTATGCTGTGACAATCAAGCCCAAATACTTGTACTAAGACTAATTTCAGTTAATGTATTCTAATTATTCTTATAACCAACTTACCATATTGAAGTAACACACAAAAAAGTGAACATTAGAGCAAAATTTCGGCATATTCGGCTCAAGATTTTAAATGCTTAGACTGTTCCAAGTCTGTGATTTTTGTGACTCAATTGTCAGAAAACATGCCGAAATGCATGTTTTTGGCTCTTTTTTCCAAAAAATTAGTAAAATAGTGAACTTTTACATTTATCTCCAGTTAGCATGCATGGTTAGGACCAAATATGAATGAGTAGGATTGAGCTGTTTCATTTGGCAGAACTTGATAATAATTATTAAATCCCCAAAAATTAGTGCTGTATTTTTCTGGAATGGGGAGTAGTGGTGCCAGTGGCGTGGCTAGGTTGTGGCGCCCAGGGCTGAGGATACATAATGGTGCCCCTCCCCAATTCTTGAAACAAGTGTGCGAGGAGCATGGGAAAGTCGCTAACATTTTGACTTTCATCGCTTGTGGCGCAGAATTGATGCTGAATTGGTCGGGGGGCGCCGAAAGGGCACGTGCCCCCTACAAATGCAGACATTTACCTTCAATGGTTGATTAAAGATCAAATAATACCTTTGAACTGGGTTAAAGATAGCGTCACAGTTACAGATCTGGAAAGAGAAATATTTGTCATTCCGGAACGTGAGCTGCTAATACTGGACAGTGTATGGGAAGACGGAGGATATTATACTTGTGTGACGATAACCAGACAACACAACCGCGATAACGTTGTGGAGCGGGTGTTTAAAGTGGAGGTGGTTCCATCCAACCATATAGAAAAGAACGAACACCGTGGGTATGTTATTGATTATTAGAGACCTTGCGAAATGAAGTTACTTTAACTTTAACTTTAACGTCTAAAGGATTATAGAGGATTATGTATTCAAAACCAAGGTGGTTTTGAATACATAATCCTCTATAATCCTCTAGACGTTAAAGTTAAAGTTAAAGTAACTTCATTTCGCAAGGTCTCTATTCGCTATCGAATCGCCATCATGGTTACGCAATTACTTGTTAAGCGAATCAAGAATTTTAATGAATGTACCATCCACCATAAAATAGTAACTTTGTGTTGTGATCTTTTTATTACAGCAAAGTTTCAAAAACAAATAGTGATTTAGTGATTTTAATATTGTCTTGACTACGACCACGGCCATATTAATTACTTCAGATATGGGTATTGGTAACATACTACCATCGTTTGTGAAACCCAATATAGTTTGAATGAGAATGATGTTACTAATATTATGAGAACATGTTTACAGGAAAACAACTTCAGCTCATCGTAAATTGGAGAAATCGACTTTTAAATTGGTATTAAATATTTAGATTCCGATATAAGAAAAAATACTGTAATGTTTTTGTAAAGGGCCTCTGTTTTTCGTCTCTGTTGTCATAGACCACTCATTTAGAGGCATATATAATTGTAGGTGGAATTCTGTAATTATCGGATGTGAAGAACCCTCTGTTCTTAGTTATAAAAAATGGCTTAGTGGGATGAGGTTTAATTATGTTTATGTCTAAAACCTTTAATTTCAGATGGCTCATTTCAAAATATAACCGTTGTTGCCGGTGAAAATTTACATCTTGAATGGCTCAATGAAAATCCGTCTCATGTTATCTGGATTAAAGACAATGTAACTATTAGCAGCAGCAGCGTTGCAGGTCGGACAGGACGAATCGTCACAATACCGGAAGAAGGGCTACTAATACTAGACAGTACTTGGGAGGACCAAGGGTTGTATACCTGTGTGGTGATAACCAATCAAAATTACTTTACGAAGCGAACGTTTTTGGTAGATATCGACGCCCCCTCCATTGATGTGGATGAAAACACAGTAGAAGGTAAAGATATGGTCTTGAGGGTAGAAAGAGTGCAGAGTGGCCGCAGTGTTTTTTATAACGGGTAGGCCCTACGTCAAACGTGATCTTCCTGTCCTGACAGATAATATACTATATAAATAGCAGTGCTCACTTTCTTTGTGACAGTTTAAGGCCAAGATTCTCCTTCGTCCGTCAATAATTGACCGAATTAATGTTACAATTGCACAATTTCGGTAACAAAATAATGATACACTCCAGAAAATATGTTATTCCCTGATACAGCCCCGGCAAGAAAGGACATTTTGAACAACGTTATATAGATAGATTGTGGTTTAGGGGGAAAAGTGGTTACTAAAAAATACCCATAATATAACCGGTTCATTTATTTTCTGTGTTGTGTTTTTGGTTCATTATTAGAATTATGTGGATATCCTCGTGTCCGTGGAAAAAAACACGGGCTATCACCATGGATGGCTATGTTGTGGTCAAAGGTTAAAAAGAGGCCTGTGTGTGGAGGAGTATTGCTGAATCAAAGATGGATTGTAACTGCAGCTCATTGTTTTTCACCACCGCGTGGATTAAACAGCTCGAATATGTAAGAATATTAATTCAGCAAAACTGATTACATGTGATGAATGATTAAAAAGTTATTATGGGGTATTAGGCAAAATACTTGCACATCACGTACAAAGCATTTTTCTTTCAAGATTACTTTACGAGAAATAACCTGAATCCAAGTTAACATTGCTCATATGGCTGTACGATTATTTTGCAAACTCTCAACTTACTCTATGCTCACCAGCTTTGCCCTGTTGCTAATACCCCAGCAAACACAAAACGTTTTCGACATCATTCGCAAAAGGTTATAAAAGGTTGTCAGAAAACGTTTAATTGTCGGGTTATATAAAAGGTATATTAAGAGTATAAAACGTTTTCATACCCTTAAAAAACATTTTTTGATAATCTATTGCTCAGCAAACAAAAATGTTTTACAGAAAACGTTTAAATGTCGAGTTATATAAAGGGTATAAAACGTTTTAATAACTTTCCAATAACATTCTTGAAAACTTCATACAAAACATTCTAAACAAAATATTATATTGGGGTTGAAAAATTATTTTGCGAAAAATGTTTGCCCAAAACATTTGCATAACGTTTTAAAAACGTTTTCATGACCTTTATATAAGCCGACATTTAAATGTTATTAAAAGTTTTGAAAAAAAAACATGTTAAGAACATTTCTGTGTTTGATGGGTTGAAATATTTTAACACAATGTTATTTAAGTATTCATAAACTATTTGGCAAAAATGTTTTCAAAAATAGTTTACAATAACATTTTTTGAAAACATTTAAAAATATTGTTGTAGTGTGCTTTCATTCAAAACGTTTTAAAAGGTTATCATGACCTTTATATAACCCGACATTTTAATGTTAGTAAAACGTTTTTACCTAAACCAATTGCCAAAATATAACTTATTTAAAAACGTTTTTAAAACGTTTTTGTGTTCGCTGGGACTATACAAATGATTGTCTAGCATGAAACGGAGATGCATCATGTTGGCGTGCAAGAATTACTTAACCAATCGTTCTCAATATGTCAGACTTACGTCCAACGGTACATTGTCTCATATGCTTACATCTAATACTGGTGCCCCCAGGGTACAGTTTTAGCACCATACTAATATTCACTATTTACACGTCTGATTTTAGATCGAATGACCCAGCATGTCCTGTTATTAAATTTGCGGACGATAGTGCCATGATTGGGCTAATTGCCGATGACGATGATACTGTTTACCAACAACAGCTTGTTAAGCTTGTCATCTATCATGATGCCAACTACTTAGAGCTAAATGTCTCCAAAACAAAGGAAATGGTTATTGACTTTGGAACCTCTAAAAGTCGTTCTCCAGGTCCCGTTGTCTTAAAGGGAGGTAACGTAGAGCGTGTGTCATCATACAAGTACCTTGGCATCATGATAGATGACAAGCTGAACTGGCATATACATGTTGATCACATGGTTAAAAAACTGAACTCTCGCATGTATTGTTTCAGGAAACTGAATTTCTTTCATGTCAATTCTCGAATTATCGCTTTGTTTTATGATTCAGTTGTAGCAAGTGTTTGGCGATATTGTTTACTTTGTTGGGGAGGGAACATTACCATAGGGGACAGACAGAGGGTGGAAAGGGTAATTAAAGTGTACATTGATCTTTTGTTAAAGAAGCTCACCGATGTGATGGAGGATCCCCAACATCCACTCCACCATCGCTTGTCATATCACCATAACTCAAAATCTGGTCGTATGCAGTTGCCAACTGCCGCGTGCAAATACAGACAGGTACCTGAACTCATTTGTTCCTCAAGCTATTTTCTATCATAACTTGAAGTACCGTCGTTAATTTATGTTTTCATTCCATTTCTAGAGAGTGCCCTTGAATTTCATTTTGCGTATAATATCTGTTTTTGTATAATGCTTGTTCTCTAATATAATGTAGTTTTATGATCTCATATGTGCATGTAATTTCCAGAAATGGATTAATAAAGTTTAACTTGACTTGACTTGACTTGAATACCAGAAAACGTGCAATGCGTGGCCCAAGCTCAATCCCATAGCCTGTTGCACCATTTGCCACGGTCACGTGTATCAGATGTCCACACATATTAAAATGAAATATAATCACTAAACGAATTAATGAATTTGCCTTTGTAAGTATCGATCTTTGTATTGAAAACTCATTTCTAATATTTCATCCGGGGTAGAATCCAGAATCCCGAATAATAACTAAAATCCAGTTTTATAAATATTTTGGAATATTCTCTTTTGCAAGGGACTCGTTTGAGATTCGTTTAGGAGAACACAGTACAACAGAGTATGACGGGACGGAAGTCATTGTTGGCCTGAAAACAGTCATCATCAATCCGAACTTTGACAAGACAACCTATGACTCAGATATAGCTTTACTTAAACTTAGGCAGCCTGTCACATACAAAAATTACATTTCTCCTCGTAAGTATGGCAGCATTATGGCCTTGGCCCTGTGCATCATCAGGTCTATAATCGGTATAATAACACTACCTTTGAGATCAGGTCCTTATCATCTCACTTTAAACAGGCACAAATTAATCAGCTGTGAGTAAACATAAATTAAAAGAAACATACATGTAACTTAACAGGAATGAGACAGGTTCATAAATCCAGGGGTCTATTTATGAGCTATTTAAGTTTAACAGGGCCATTACCTGGATGCAAACTCGCTCTCATGAATGTCAAATGAGTGCAACTTAGAAATGTAGGGGCAAGCTTTAAAAGGGTATCCTTTAATAAATGCTTGCAGCCTCAAAAGTATCATAAATGGGTCATCTAATGTAACTGTTTTATTATCATCAGATTAGATTAAATTATTATTGGCTTTGACAAGTTTGAGTTTCTATAAAAATCAAAATATTCAAACACCTAAGAAGCTTGAATAACAAGAACATTCTGTATTTTTTAGTGTGTATACCAAACGAAAAACAAACGCGAAAAGAGCTGGCAAAAACATGAAAAATGGTTTTGTAACAGGATGGGGAGACATCGTGGAAGATGGAGATTACTCGAGGGATCTCAAACGTGTATGTAATACATTGGGCTATTCTAGTTGACATCCATGCACCGCCTATATGGTAGACATACCTACCTTAATATACCACGCAGGGAGTGTGATTTTCAAATGGGGTTTACCTGAATGGGTGGCTCCATTTAAACAATCTACACTCCGTGTGTCGGAGATTAGGGCCATGTCTTCCATATGGTGTGTATGGATTTCAACTGGAATAGCGCATTATTTGACAAGACTCGTTTACGTATATACATTATGGTGAGGTACGTGAACAGTCAACACATGACGTCATTTGTATTTGTGGATGTACCGCTGCAACTGAGTGCGACCCCTAGGATTAAAAAAAACTAATTCAGTGATCCGAACAAACAAAACAAATGGCATAAGTCATTAAAATTGTCATTAGGTATTTTTGAAACGACAAATTTAACAATAAAATATATTCTGGACATTTTGAGAGTACTAGTATCCAATTTTGCATTTAGAAGAGGCAGGCTTTCAATAAACATGGGTACCAAACATTCTAATACTGCCTGTGTCACAACATCAGTTTGAAAGCCAATTCACCCGAATGTTTACAACATTTATCAAGGTTTAAAATTGTATATTCATACTGGAGAAAAACATGGGGGTCATATGATTTGGTCAGGCAAAAAGGGGGTCACGTGATTTTTTAGTTATTGAAAGGGGGTCATATGGACTCGCGCGAGCTTTGCGAGTCCACCGATACCTCTGGTTTAAGTCCGATCCTTTAAAAGTCCTGCCTCGGATGAATCTGCTTCTGTGAATCAACATAAATCTACACAAAATACATGTATTTTCTGTTTTAAGTTGGATGGGTTAGGGTTTATTATAATTATTTAGACAAATAAATAATAAATAACTAATTACAATGTAAAGTTTGCCAACACATGTACAGGGTGTCCCATAAAAAAATACCGAGTGAATAAAACTGACGTAAGTCGAGAAATGGACATCAGAATGAACCAAATTAAAATGTAGCGCATAGTCTATTTTATTGTGCATCATATACGAAAATTTTATTTGATTCGGTTTACTTGTTGCGATGAAATTATCGATTACATAAAGCGCGCATCAATGCAGTTCATTCCAAGTTTGATCAACAGGCGCTTTTTTCATACTCGCTCACCGCCTCCTAAAGTTTGTGTATCTCATTAAATATAGTCCACATTATCTATTTTATAATCCGACTGTGTTAAGTTATTCATGTTTTCACTGAAGATGAATAACAGTTTGTCCGAGAACACTTTGATTTCTGCAATTGGAATCTTTACAACTTTAATTCTTTAGGTTGTGCAAATATGTTATATTTTAGCTTTAGCCAAGAACATGAAGAATGAAAATGATCAATTGCTTACAGCTTTACGTGTGATTTTTGATAGCATGCAACATTAATGTTGAAGATCTAAACTTTGCATTACAATTTCTTTGAAATATTCCAAAAACATTAATGTGTGTAGGAAATTTGTTAAGCCAGCTGGAATTCTTTATGCAACATTTATATCAACATTAACCGAGCATCATCTTACATGCAAGCTTTCATTTTCAATAGCATGCATGTTTTCAAATTTGAACAAAACCTAATTAAATGTCTTGCAAGAAAGAGATTGTTTAAAATGAATGAAAAGGATTTTACCGAATAAAATATGAACCCCATTGACAGTTAACCACAAGTGTGTGCATTGAGTTGAATGATCTTTCTTTCAAACTTGGAATGAAGCGAATTGACACATGCGTTATATAATCGCTCATTTCTTCGCAAGCAGTCAACCGATTACAGTAAATTTAAGTATAAAATGCAGAATAAGATGAGCTACACACCGTTGTTTAGATTTATGAATTCTGATGTCTATTTCGCGACTTGCATCCAAATTCATTCGCCCGGTATTTTTTTTTGGGACACCCTGTATAGGTTCTATAGCCAGTACATGTACCTCGGAAATAATATTTTTCCCTCTAACCAGGTAGTGTTTGTACACTATTACATGAGCCTAGATGCCGCATCTGCATGTAATAGTGTACTTGTAATTAATAAATTACTGTATTGTTATTATTATTTATTTATTTATTATTAAATGCCATACGCCATCCATTTTCTTTTAAAGAACTTTTTATCACAATGATATATTGCGCCTGCTGCACTCGTTTACAAATCATTGCATACTTGGGTCAAGTCCAATGATTTCCTATATGCATTGTTAAGAATTTTGAAATAAAATCAAAATACTGGACTTACTATTTTTTTCATTGCAATACTGACCTGCTGGACTGGTCATGCATTGTTATGTGATGACCGTGACACGTTATAGTTTTCTAATGCATACGGTTATGGTACAACCTTGCTTTAATAGAAGCTCTAAAATGACCGGAAAAACTTGCTATTGCTATGATTAATAGTTGGTATACCTTGCAACAGGTGATTAAGGTTAATAAATAATAATAATGAACATTTCTAACGCGCACAAATCTGCAAAAAGCACTCATGGCGCAACAAAGAGCACAAGCAAACATAGCAATGAAACCAAACAACAACAAAATATTATGAAAGCAAGATACAGATAAACAAGAACTTAATCATAAGCAATATTCATAAGATGAGTTTTTAGACATGATTTAAATGATTCAAGTGAAGAGCAAGTACGGATATGATGAGGTAGATTGTTCCACAGATGAGGAGCTGCCACAGCAAATGATCTGTCCCCCCATGACCGGGATGTTTTTTGTTCAACAAGAAGATTTTTGTTAGCTGAGCGTAAGCCTGTGCGTGGTGGATTGTATGGATGAATAAGTTCAGTGATGTATGATGGTGCAGATCCATGAACAGCGCGATATGTGAGAAGAAGGAGCTTATACTGGAGTCTCAAATGAACTGGCAGCCAATGTAAATCAGATACAATTGGGGTTATGTGACTGGATGGTTTGGTGCGTGTGACAAGACGAGCAGCTGTATTTTGAATCAACTGTAAACGATGAATTTGTTCTTTTGGAAGTCCAAGAAGTAACGAATTACCAATGTCCAAACGAGAGGTGATAAATGCATGCACTAATTGCTCAGTAGCCTGTTCAGTGAGGAATTTGCGAATTTTACCCAAGTTTCTAATATGATATGAAGCAGATTTGGTAACAGAAGATATGTGCGAAGTAAGAGTCATTTGAGCATCCAAGATCACGCCTAGATTGCGAACTTGTTTCACAGGAGAAATTGCAGAGTCACCAATTCTAATTTGTAAGTCTGTGATCGTATTGAGTTGTTGTATTGAGCCAAGTAGAATAAACTCAGTCTTGTTGTCATTAAGCTTGAGATAATTATTTTTCATCCATTGACGGATTTCCTCAATACATGACTCCAGAAGATGAATGGATTTCTCAGCTGCGTTCTGTGATGCTTCAAATGAAATATAAATCTGGGTGTCGTCTGCGTAAATGTGATACTGGAGATGGTATTTGTGTATAATGTGACGTACCGGAGAGGTGTATATAGAAAACCACTGTGGTCCAAGCACAGACCCCTGCGGCACAGAATAGTTAAGTGCCACAGCTTTAGAAGAAGAGGTGCCGACACGCACACACTGTGATCTGTCAATTAAGTAGGATTCACACCATCTCAGTGCTGCACCTGATACCCCGATGTTATTCTCAAGTCTGTGTAAAAGGATGTTGTGATCTACGGTATCAAATGCAGCACTAAGATCGAGTAATACAAGAGCTGTGATCTGTCCACAATCCATTGCACGCAATATGTCACTATTAACACGCAACAAGGCAGTTTCAATGCTGTGATTGGGTCTGTAGGCAGATTGGAAAGGGTCATGTAAATTTTGCTCAGAAATGACAGACATAAGCTGAGATGAAACGACACGTTCTATCATCTTTCCTAGAAACTGCAAATTAGCAATCGGCCTGAAGTTCTTAAGGTCCAATTATAATATAGCTCAGAAGAAGGTCCATGATGTCAATTGTATATTTGAGACTTGCAATTCTTACTGCTCTACTTTCGACAATATATATTGTCCTGAAATCAACCCAAGATTCCGCTGATATCGATGCCAGTTATAAACGTGACTTGATTGGAAAGCAATCTCCGCATATTGTATTTATTTTGGCTGACGATTTGGGCTATAATGACGTAGGCTACAACGCCAAACTGCATGGATCAGCTGTACGAACACCCAATATTGACGAACTAGCCTCTCAAGGAGTCATATTGGATAACTACTATGTGGATCATTTGTGTACGCCAAAAAACAAGACTTATGACTGGACGCTATCCGGTAGGCCTATTTAAAGAAATAATTTATAACCCGTTCCTACCAAACCCATTTAAACTTGTCGGAATTCTGATTTTGAGAAAATGGATAGGGGCCTTCCATCAAAATGGGTAGGCTTAGGTGTATCATGTTAAAGTTTTGGAATTGGCTTTTTAGAGTTATCGGTTCTGACAATAAATAAAAGGGAATCTTTGATTTAATCAATATTAATTGCTTGTTGAATTTCCAATGAGTTCAATTGCCGCCGTGAGAAGGACTAGTACTGTGCATTACAATCCAGAGAACAACTATTATGATATTTAGTCCTACTTTAGGAGCTTGCAGACCTATTGTACTCTGTTGCCAGGGACGTATGAAGCCCGGGGTATGAAGGCATTAGAATATCGATGGTAAATGACATAACTGGTTTTGATATTTAAATAGATGAGCGGACCCCAACGGTCACGAATACGATTTGATTCTTACTCACTGATTCTTACTATTTATGTAAGTGGATGGCCTTTAACTGTACAGGTTGAGTGAACATGAAAAGCCAGCTTCGTAGTAACCAAAATGATGTGACAGGAAACGGCCTTGGCTAAAGCACGACTATAACGTGTGGACATTTGAGCATGATAGTTATCATGTCTAAAGCGCTCCACAGACTCCGAGTATTGTACGTACAATATTGTATGTAACATATCTACGTTATTTAATCTATTGCCATTCTATTTCAGTATGTTTAAGTTCTAACGAATGTTTGATGACGAAAAATCGATAATATGTTACATGTAATATCTAGTAGAAATATATTATCGATTTTACGTCATCAAACATTCGTTAGAACTTAAACATTACTGGAAACATAATGGCAATAGATTAAATAACGTAGATATGTTGCATACAATATTGTACCTACAATAAAAAGTCTGAATACTGCTTTAGAATGTAATGGCATTTGAAAAAAAAAATTGCATGCTGTATGTCTCAGAATTGATTTGAACACCTAAAGAATCAGTACACTCTTTAAAATGTTTTACTCAACTTGAGTAAAAAGGTCAAAACTCAACAGTAAATAATACTCAACAGAGCTCATATTAATAAATAATATCCTCAATGTTAAATACCATTTATCAAAATGAGCTCAATATTGGGTATTACTTCCTCAATTTGAGTAATTTTTATCACTTTTTTGAGTTGTGACCTTTTTACTCAAGTTGAATAAAGTACTTTTAGAGTGTAGGAATTATACATATCCACGAAAGTGTAATAGGTTGAAGAAAAAGTAAAATGTGGACAAGTAGCTTATTATTCTGAAAGGATCGCATATGTTGATTTATTAAAATGGAAGTGGGATAATACAGGGTCAAAGTAGTGATATTTCATAATCTTGCAGAACATATAGCATAGGTTAAAAGCTAATATTATGCAGTTGGTTCTCAAGAGTTTTCTTAAACAGCCTAAAATGAGGGAAATGAGGTTGTGGTGGTTATAATATGCAGCTCCAGCTGTATTGTTCCAAATGACATTAACTTTAGCTACAGACCCATTAAACAATATGTCATGTTTTACCAACGTTTTACCTATAAAAGGGTAATAACTCATTCAATCATAATTATACTGTGCCAAAGAAGTCTTCCAGCAGTACACCTGTCACATGTCAATGTCTCGGGCATTAGTCACTTTCTGATTTATATGTCACTTTCTGGAAAGCTGGACTAAACGATATATCATCTGTTGTAACTCATGATGACAATTGACAAACTGGTAAGCTTGTTATCTCAGGGACAAGGAAAGATGTTCTTTGTGAACTAAAGCTGTTGAGAGGGATTGCTGAAAAAGAGTCAGATAAATGTAAAACAAAAATTAGGTAATTGATGATTAAATCAGAGGTTGCGTAAAATTACAATAATGTGACAAATGTTCCCTTAAATGTGTGGTTATATGTTTTGTTTTGTTTTGTTTTTCACGATTCAAGAGAAAAAAACGCCAAGAAAAATGCCGGACATACGCCCGCTTTCCTACACACGCGTATATCTGACACGATCTGGTCCATGGGGGCCAAAGGCGGCAAATTTGAAACTGAGATAAAGGTTAAAATGTGGAGTAAAAATAATAAAATACATAAGAAAATAGACATCAAAAAACTTCATAACTTTAGAACCAAGTATGCTAGACCTTTGATGTTTTCAGCAAATGATAGCCTATTGTATGTGTAATAATAATGATTACAGTAAAATGCCTCCTTTGGCCCACCATGGACAAGATCGTGTCACATATGTGAATCTTCAGATGAAAAATTAGCTGCTTCAAATATAAATTAAAAAGCATCTACACTAAGCTATCAGAAATATCACCATATAGTCCGACACGCCGCTAGTCCGACTACACAAATTCCCTATACTTAGGGGTGCGTCAATCCGATCATGAAAAACACTGCGCCAGTTCGAAAAAAAAAGCATACGCTAGTCCGAATCTGAAAACACTTTTTCAATCCGACAGATTTCTCTTTCATTTTTGTCAGAGGGGCACTTTTTTCTTTTCTTTTTTGTCAGGGGTCACTCTGCCCCCTGCCCCCTCCCGCCCCCGCTGGCTACGCTTCTGATCACATAATGCCTAGACCATTAACATTATTAAGCCATTTGTAATCAGATACGATATGGTTTACAACACGGGGGAATTACAACAGCACAGCCATCTTGTCTCCCATCGGATGAGGTTACAATAGCGCAAGCATTACAAGACGTTGGATACTCAACACACGCAGTTGGCAAATGGCATCTGGGGTTTTATAAAGAAGAATGTTTACCAACCAATCGAGGATTTGAAACATTCTATGGTATGATATCCTATATACGACATACAGGGTGCCCCCCCCCCCCCAAAAAGAGACCCTCATTGCGCCCTCTTTTTCTCCTATTTCTGAAAAGATGATCAAATATATTTTGGTATGTAAAGAAACCTTTAATCATTAGCTTTGATAAACTAAAACAACTATTTCATTCGGCTCACAACTTATGGTATATTTAAGATATGCCCTTTTAAAGGAAAGTTTTTCACTCTGTCCACGGATAGCAAACAGCGTGGTTGGGATGGGTCATGCTGTAAAGTGGCCTGCAAGATCACGCGATCTCACACCATTTGCTTTCTTATTTTGTGGCAAAATCCAAGATCTTCGCAAATGTATTACTGCTGCATTCGCAAGTCCGGCGCACAAGGATGCCACCGGGTAGAGGGCAGAGCAGCACAGTAAACTTACTTCAGAAGTACCGACGACAAACCAAACAGGCCTTTTCAGGGCTACCGTTTATCCTAAAAAGAGAAATGACTTATGTAGTAAATAAAACGAAAGAAAGAAACAACAAGGCAGAAAAATAAAAACAAAATAAAACAAAAAGGCATATATAGCCAAGAAAAATTAAGTAATTGCAAGTATGGCAAAAGAAGTCGCATCCATTTTACCCACAAATTATATGACACTTAACAAAATCTATAGTCCATAAATCCACCGGTGAAGCCCATTCCCTAAATGAAGTTATTTTATAAAGTTATCATTGAGGAATGCTTGATATTTATGCATGGTACGTGTTCACCCTTTCAATCTTGAAGTAGCCAAACCTCCTCCTTGGACAGAGTGAAAAACGGGTACATTTCTTTAAAGAGCATATCTTCAAAAGTTGCGAGCCGATTGATATGATTGTTTTGGTTTATCAAAGCAAACGATTACAGGTTTCTTCACAAACCAAAATATATTTGATCAATGTTTCGAAAATAGGAGAAAAAGAGGGCACAATGAGGGTTCTCTTTTGGGGGGGTTATCGAATCAATTGAGTCCAAGGTGATACAAGAAATAGAATTGGCTAATACTCTCCTTGTGGGTCACTTATTACGACAAAATACGTTAGCCATTTGTGGAATCCCATAACCATAACTCCATGGTCAAAGTGTGTACAGGGGTCAAAATTCAAAATACCAGACCGCAGATAATGTTCCCGTATCTAGTGAACAAAATGGGAGTAACTAATATTTAGTATTCTTGTAGCTAATTTCAAATAAAAGTGTTCGTCATTTTTTTCTATAAACTATATATTTGTGACTATAGAGTGCACAACTTATAAGTTCCCCCTAATACTTTTTGAAATAAATCGAAAATTATTTAACGAAATGTAAAATTGTAAAAAGATATGAGTGACATTATTTGTTTTACAAATCTGGACCAATTTGTAGTGTCACACATGATTGCGTTCGGTCACAATGGTTCATTATGTAAAAAAATAGGCAGTGTCAAAAGTTGCACCTGAGTCCAGAGGAGTCAAATTTCAAACAATACAGTATGTCAGGCCTGTTCATGAGTTTGTAATGGAAATAAACCTTAACGTCTAAGATGTGCAGTAGGAAATGTGTCCTCCTACACTGTTAACAAGTGCATTACAACGTCAGCGCATGCTGTCTACGAAAGTCCGGATCCGTTGCTGGTTTCAGCCAGATTTACTATTGACATCTTCTGACGAACAGACGTGACACGTCAACGAGGTGCTCTCGGCTGATTTTTCCAGCCATGGCTTAATTCCGAATTGTCACCTAATTTGGGTGTACTTTGTCTTGGGTCCAATCTCTATCATGGAAAGTTTGCTATATCTTAAATATAATGATTGTTTGTTCTAGATTTGTGTTTTAGCGTTTCATATTTGAAAGAACTAATGTTTAATTGCAACATTTCGAAACTACAAACCCAAACTGGGTGCTATGATGTACAAGATTGGGCTACGAGTATGCATTTTACCAAGTTAGCAATAGGTATTTCCTTCATGTTGCCAATGCATGACTTTCTTTATTATACTCAAAAACGGATTTTATTATACATGTACTAGAAAGTTGTTTACGTGCATATAGGCTCCTTCACAGTCGGTTTGTGTTGTGTATGTTTACAACTGAGCCACATATAGACTGGGTTGCCGGGACTACCAGACAAAGAATCTGTTTTTTACTATAATTTGGCCTCCTATCAGTTTTACTGATAAGATGGCTAATTGATTTGACTATAATTTGGCCTCCTATCAGTTTTACTGATAAGATGGCTAATTGATTTGACTATAATTTGGCCTCCTATCAGTTTTACTGATAAGATGGCTAATTGAAAATAAACACTTATTTTGTAAACAGATAATGCTCTGTGGTTATTTATGGATGGAAACTTAGGAAATTGCTATTAATGAAATAATTAATATATTAAACATACATTTTGCTTTGTTAACGTTTAAAATCCGTTCACAAATAAGGTTTTTAGAACATTTTGAACAATTTTGCTCTATGAAAAAGGATACAATTGCACCCCTGCTGATCTGACTACTGATAAGCTGTCAACAAGCAGTGACAAGTAAAGTGTGACCACTAATTAAACAATAATAATGAGCATTATCTGACCATTCCCTGATCTGACCAGAGCTGGGTATAAATAGTGCACTACTACCAACACCAAGATAGTGGCTTTGGTTTTATACATTTTTGGTACGTGTAGAGCAACCGGGAATCCCTGGGATTGAGTAATCAGTCTTTTTGATTAGGCCAATGAAAGTCGATTTTGAGTTTCCCGTCACCGCCCTCAATTCATTTTCTGACCCTCATTTGAATTCATTATTGTGACTATTTTTAATATACTTTTGAATCTCATTAGGGCTAAACATCCATCTTCAAGTGAGTGAGTGGCAAATAACAACACATTTTACATTCGTGTTAGTCATATAACGAAAGGCAGAAAAATAATGAATAATGAAAAAGTTACCTCACTTGTTTTCAGAAATTATGTGACGGGTACTCTCAAAATTGACTGTTAGTGGCCTTATGATGTGATTGTAACTACCAGTAAACTATACATTGCGAATAAATATATCTAAAATTAATTACCATGCTTCAATATCAAGGTTAACAGTTACTGATAATAGATAATTGGATTGTCATGAAATGTGGTTGATATGAAATCCCTTAATTAAGCAGCAAACATTCTTAAGGTTATCTGAATATAGATTGTTGGATTGTTGTAAACCTAAGAGGATGTGATTTCAATTGAGCCGTTTGTTACAAGTATGAATTAAATGTAGACCAATTTAGCACACATTTTCCAATTCAGCTTTCGACATGAAAATTTTGAGTATTTCCTAGTATGTCATTGGTGGTATTTACCAATAAATGCCAATATTTCGCACCCGGTTAGTTGTGCCAAACATTCAAATTTACTAGCTTTCCAAGTACTTGCAATGCAAAATTATGAAACATGATCTTCATCCATGGCGTTGTCTTTTTAAAGACATTTCTTGTTTACTTCTCCTGTCACCTGAAATTTTGTTTTCAAATTTCGAATTGCATTAGGCACAACTCCCATACGACGAACAATTTCTTTCACTGGTACATTTGTATCCAGCAAACATATTGTTCGACCGCGAAGGAAATCGGACAAACGTGGCATGATTAAAATGTGACTTTTCTTATGGTCTTTTCTTATGGTCTTTTCTCACTGCAGTACATATCCTGCCTAATTCAGCCATTTATCATTTAAAAGGAAAAGATTTAAACAACTGCTTTGCTTTTGAAAACCAAAGATTGAGTTTTTCTTTAACAAACACATGAATATTCCTGGCCTACTGTATTGTTTGAGAGTTGACTCCTATGGACTCAGATGCAACTTTTAACACTGTTAAAAACGGTCTCTTTTTTTACATAATAACCCATTGTGACTGAACGCAATGATGTGTGACGCTATAATTTGGTCCACATGTGTAAAACAAATAAGGCTACCCATACCTTTTTACATTGTTGCATTTCGTCAAGTATTTTTCGATTTATTCTAAAAAGTATGTAGGGGGGAACTTATAAGTTGTGCACTCTATTTGTAAGTAATTTTCTGATGTTTTAATACCAGTAGACAAGCCTCTACCACTTGTAAATAAATTGCAAACAAGATTTAAAACAAATAGCGACATCAATGTTCACATTTGGTTTAAAATACTTATAGTTCTATATAATTATGCAATCCGCAACAATCGGGATGGGTGCGTGCTAAAAAACGAATTTAAGGATTTCACTGTACTCATGTAACTCCATGTAATTTTGCATTTTTTACAGGTACCTACTGTTCCTCAGGGGATCATTTTACTTACATGAGAAATTACATTATTCCTAATAATGGGACATTATCAGGAATTGACCTCCATAACCACACTAGACTGAGTTTTGAACCAGCATGGGACGGTATTGGGCACTACTCACCGGAACTATTGACAGGAGAAGCTCAAAATGTAATACGACGACACGCTACATCTGAAAAGGTAAATAATGATCACGGTAAATGCTATTTTAGCATACCAATATTATTATACGTATGATCTTATTAAAATTTGCTCTATATATATCTTATCAATATTAACATATACGACAGACGTTGTGCTCACAGTGAAGGACATAACTATATATTTGACTGGACACGACGAATCAGCCGTAAACTCGGCCCCGGTCAATTTTGTTTTATTTTGTGTTTAGAAAATATACATCATAAGCTTTAAAATAGTATATCTTCCTTCCTTCCGTCATTCCATACGTGCTTACCTCAAATGGTTGAGTATCAACGCACGGGCCTTGCGTGCACAGTTTTACCTATGCACGATCCTGGAACCTAAGATTTAATGCAGATATCAGAACCTGGGATGGTCCCCCTTCTCTTTTCGAATAGCTCTGACACTTAACGTGCACAGGGTTTGACTCTTCCTGTACACGGGACCAACGGCTTTTCATGATTCTATTATGTAGAAGATTATTATCCTCTTCAGCAATAGGATTATTGATTGGTTTAAACGCTATCAAATGAGAAACATGTCGCGCCTAATTGAGACACCTATGAATACGACTTTCACGCATATTTTGCACTGTATCTCAGAATACAATTTGCCGAGTTTACGGCTCATTCGTAGTGTCCACTCACATATGTTCATGGATGAATATTCATGCTAAATATAAAACTAACTTAGACATCAGCCACGGTGCAAAAAATGCCAAACTGCAGGTTCAGAATTCCATTAAAGTACCAGAGCAATGGAAATGGCGATTGTTTCGGTATATAACTAAAGAAATCAGCTATATATATTATACTAAATAAAACACAGCATTTCAATCTTGGCACTATTTAATAGGTATAAAAAATATGTGAGCAAATATCGTTAAAATGTATTTTCAAGAAAAGAGAAAAAGTCATTGAAACAAGTGTAATGAGAAGATACTTGAAACTTTCTACATTGGAAGCATTGCGAATGTTCATTGGAAGGTTGTTCCACGGTCTAGGAGCAGCCACTGAAAAGACTCTCGCACATTTACGTGTCCTAGGAACCACAGGGTTAAGGCCGTGATCAGATCGGGTGGTTACTGAGCCAAGGTGAGACCTTTTCACCACCAGACAATCGTTCAGGTACTGTGGACAGAGTCCATTCATTGACTTGTAAACATAGAGAAGAGTTTCGTATTGTATGCGATTACAGATGCGAAGCCAATGGAGGTCAAATAGGATAGGAGAGGGGTTGTGTGAGTGAACTTTGTTGGTAGCCGGTAACGAGCACATTTGTCTTGAAGTTTCTGTTGCCGATCAAGGTCTTTTTAAGTTACAGGGCGATTCACACTCGTGTTTGTGGCGTTTTTGTACGAAATCTAGAAAAGATCTGCAGTAAATGAAAATATCATTGAAAAGAGCAGATTCTGCACGTCTAAATTAAAAAAGAATGGTTGTTTTGACTGCAAACCCGAGTTATATCCATTTGAATAAAACCTCCCTTTTTTTTTTTTAACTGCACACGATTTCTCTTCCAAAGCATATAATAGTAGTGTGTTGACTGGTATACGGTATTCAAATACAAAGTAAGTTGTGTAGCAGGTTGTTTCAATTAATAATGCCTAGCGGGCTACATTATGGCCTACAGACGGGCCTCGGGAGGTCTTTTTTTTTTTTTTCATTTTTAATTTCAATTTCATATCGCACCGCACACAAAGAAATGAGCCAAGTACAATATGGCACTTCTGTTATGGCGACAAACTTTCATGCAACTATAAAGTTCATCGTCTCTTTCGTCATGTTCGTCTTCATCAGTTTCCCACAGCTGATCGGATATCAAGTACATGTATAGTACAACAAGTCATACCTAAAATATTTTCTCAATTTGAATTTTATCCTTTCTAGGTATGACTGCTTTTATCGTAAAATTTGCGTCAATTCCCGATGTCACGATATGTGCGCCACGGTTTTTAAGCTCCGCGATTGCCGATTACATACACGAGAGCAACTAGTAAACAGCGAACCTGTGCAGTACCGGGCTGCTATTCAATTTGCGTGGTGCATGGGTGACGTGTATTTTCAATGTAAAATGCCTATACGGCGATCCACCCAAAATAAAAAAATCACCGTATAGATCCCTGTACTAAGTACATGTAAGTAGGCAAAATAAGAATGTAGACAAGCTTCAGCTTCAAATCATGTAACTCTAATGGATCCGACAGTCAGTAGCTTCAGGATCCGGAAGACGGCGAACTGCTATGTTGCACAAGTAGACATTGCTGGAGTTATGCATGCGCTGCAAATAGACCCAAAGATCAACAGCTGACATTTCACAAGCACGTTTCAGTCGGACCATACGGAACTATGAATTACACGAATTATAAGATTAACCATGGTTATACGAGGAGGTATCCATACAAACTGCAGCACCGTCGTGGATTTTGCATTTGAATATGGCGCCATACCAACCCGGGCATACCAATCAATACACTACGCACATAGTCAGTGAAACCGTGTGCTGCTACAAGAATGGTTTGCTTTATTCAAATAAGTATAACTCGGGTTTGGTGTAAGCAAATACACCATTTTTTTAAATCTAGACGTTTCGTACAAAAGTGCCACAAACATGAATTTCACTCCCAATAAGTGATACGCACGTATTTTAAAACCTATAAATGTAATATATAACAAAATATTTTTTGTTCTCATTAGCCATTATTCCTGTACCTGCCATATTTAGCTGTACACGGTCCTATTCAAGTTCCAAAGCGCTACAAAGAACCTTATAAAGACATAATATCTGACGAAAAACGACTAACCTTGGCAGGTATGATGAACTGCCTGGATGAAGGCGTAGGCAATGTGACAGATACACTGAAAGAAACCGGTCTTTATGATAATACCATCATCATCTTTTCTACTGGTAAGCATGTGAACATTTCCTATTCAGATATTTGAATTATTTGAATGTATTTAGGTCTATGCATGATGAATTATCGACATTTAATATAGGAGCCGCCGATATAAATTACATCAATGTTTCGAATGATTTACCTTAAGGTTGGTCTTAATCCTGGAATTACAGACACTTTCGGGTCTCATAACTGCTAAATTGTTGGTTTCAAGTACATAAAAGTATACATATTTAGAATAGCAAAGACTTGCTAACTTCATCTGTGAGGACAAATTTGGGGCAAAATGCTCATTTTTGGCCCTATATCCCAAAAAATAACGGTGTTTTGGCCCACTTCTTTTTCGTTACTTTTCTTAGGCATTTTTTTTAATTAGTTTTTAAAAACTAAATATAAATATCTAAGAGCCGTTTTTGTATTTTTTTTGAATTTTGACCAACTTTGAGAAATTTGCACCAAAATTGGTCAAAAAATGCTAAAATTTTCAAAAACATAAAAAAGCGCGATTTCGCCCAAATTTCAAATATTTTTTGAAAGAACAACAACCTTAAGATTTGGACCATTCATCGTGATTGTCAGCTTAATTTGATTCAATAGTTGATGTCATGTTCTCCTTTGACCCGCCTTATTAGATATAAACTTATTAGTCAATATTAAACAAGTTCTTTATGGCACCGAAGCATATTCCTTTGATCATGAGTCATCAGCGTATTGAATTTGTAGGATATGGTTTTTTAGATTGCGTTTGAATGTGGCAAGATAATAGCATTTTTTGGGGTGGGGGTGATGCAATTCCTAATAACGGAATGAACCTTACATTAATGGAGGTGATTATGTGGTGTTTTGGTTGTTTTGGGTGTGTGTTTCCAATTTTAACGAAGTTAGAATAACTTACCATTTTCCTTACAGATAACGGTGGCGCCGCGCAACAGGCTGGAAATAACTGGCCCCTGCGAGGAATAAAAAAAACTTTCTTTGAGGGAGGTGTCCGTGGAGTTGGATTTATTCATAGTCCGTTATTACCTGATCCAAACAAAGGCACTACTAGTCATGCGTGGATGCACGTCACTGATTGGTTCCAAACAATTCTCTCGGGCCTAGTTGGAGGAGACATCAACATGACGAAACCAATAGATGGCATTGATGTATGGAAGGCAATTACGTAAGCAAATCAAGGCAGTTCAGCTTATGCCCCATTTCATTACCACTCCGCGATTCGGTTTTCAGACACCGCCGAACCGCACTATTCATAAAAAAACTAAAACCTCAAAAAAACCTGTATTTGCACACCAAAAAGTTCACCTTTCAAAGAGTGAACTGTAGTTCCCAATCCCTACTATCAACTGTAGTCCTGTTCATATTGATTTGATTTGTTGGTTTTAATTAATTAATTAATTAATTAATTAATTAATTAATTAATTAATTAATTAATTAATTAATTAATTAATTAATTAATTAATTAAGCTCGTGGAATTTATGCAAATCAGACAAGTGTTGGTATTTCGTGAAGAAAAACTCCATACTTAATGTCAAGTCTGTAAATGAACAAAAATGTGTGTGAAGAGTTTACCACAAAGAAGACCAACTTGTATAAAACAGGCTCTAATACCCCAAAAATATATACATTTTGATGAAGCGCATAGGCATTATCTTTATTTATGGAAGAGTATAGTCATAGATTTTGTTTAATTGGTCCCGGAAATAATCTTGCTCGGGCCCTTATGCACTTCTAAATGAGACAGATTCTGAAATCGCGTCAATATGAAAAAAATGAAGTTAAATTCAAATTATCACCACTTTATTTGATACAGGTCCAATTCTTCATCTCCAAGGAGAGAGCTTCTTCATGGGATTGATCCTATTTCATATTTAGAACCCCTCCTTACGGGAAGAGCTGCTCTACGAATGGGCGATTGGAAGCTAATACTTGGAGACCTATGTCGCCTTTGTGAGTATCAAACACAAACATGATCTTTATGGTTAAAACTTCTACACCATACTATTTAAAATTAACTGGAGCGCTTTTGCGCACCTTCCGTAGGGGGAGGGGGGTAATTATTTTGTTTGAGGTATGCACACCCGGAATTTGGAGATGGTGGGTCTTTGGGAGCTGACGGTGTACCGGTAAAAGGGGTCTTTTAAAATCAAGGACTTTTCTTGCCTTAAAAATCGCCTGAGAACCCCTCCCCCCTCCATGAGCAATTTTGTGGTCTTTAAGGGCCAAAAAAAATCAAAATCACGTGCTTTTCAGCGCTTTATTTCAGTAAAATTCAGGGTCTTTCGGTGCTGCACATTCCATTTGTGTTAAGTGCCACCGCGCGCACCTTCCAGGACGTCTTCATTTGTAATCAAGTAGTGATTACACTCTGTGATTACTATAATTATGTGAAATAGAAAGTGGGCAAAGTAGTTATTGTATTTATGTCGCTACTTTTATTGTGATTGATAATGTTGTGGGGCATTTTTTGCATACGTTACGTATTATGTTTTGTTTGTGACGATAAAGCCGTAACTTTATCATGTTTATTCGCGCCTTCTACAAACAAAATTAAATAAAAAATGTCAATACATGAATAAAAATGATTCATCGATCCTCTTTTTCTTTTCCTCACTCAACGTGATATCTGATCGCATTTTTGTAAACAGATTTTTATTGCGACTGGTTTCCGCCTAAGGAATCGAACATAACTTCCACAAAGCCGACAGAGCCTCGGAATAAGGAAATATGGTTATTTAACATAGCAAGAGATCCGCTGGAAAGAAACGACTTGGCTACTAGACGCCCTGGAATTGTGAAGAGGATGATGGAACGCCTAAAGGCATACAATGCAACAGCGGTGCCACCTTGGTATCCACCACCTGATCCTAATAGCAATCCTAAATACAATGGCGGAGTTTGGGGACCTTGGGAATAACAAGTATTCGTTCCGTTGATATTCTTTATTCAATATTCGTCAAACTTCACTGATTAAAGGTCTTGTTTGCTTTGTGATGAAATTAAATTGTAGGCTTTTTTTAGTGTGTGTGTGTGTGTGGGGAGGGGGTATTTACGTCCTCATTTGTCACTTGTTCGTCCCTATTGTTTCCGTCTCCAACGATAAGAATATGTGGTTATTTAACATGACTCCTCTCAAAAACATGTCATGACTACCAGCCGACCTCGTATTGTGAGGAGGGGCATTGAATGTGTAATTGTATACAATGAAAAGGCAGTGCCATCTTAATATCCACACCTATTCCTTATGGTAAACCTGCTACAATGACAGATGGTCCGGAATGGTGGGGGGGGGGCGAGATAATGTATGGCCTAAATAAGCTTAAAGTAGATGCCCCTTTCTTCCCCTCCTCCTCTCTTCCACCACTTCCCACCCCGTTTCTCTTCTGTTTTCTACTTTTTTTCTATTTCAATCCTTTCCCTTTTCTCTCTTCCATTTTCCTTTCCTTCCTAATTTGACCTCAAATGTTTTCTCCTTTGATTTGCTCCGGTTAGGCAACTTGCAAATCGACGATAGTAATGAGGTTTTGGCATTGCAAACATATCCGTATTATAAGTACAAGGAGTACAAGGAGTAAAATGACAAATCCATCACACCTGTACTGGGGTTTACATTTTACACAAAATATCGCCACTATTCTGACACTGTGAATATTTAATATTTTAAATTAGTAGGGAAAAAGGTAGAGTTACTGCACACGACATTGCCCGGGATCATCGCATAGGTCAATTCACATTTACGTTAATCCTATAAGCCTTTGCTTTTAGGAACTTTGAGAGATTGAAACTTAATACAGAATATAGGATTGCTGAAGGTAAAGGTAAATTGGGCAAACATTTTAAGAAATTTACATTTGACTTTAATGAGGATTGAGGTCACTTTGCCTGCCAATCTGTTTTTATTTTCATTTCCTCTTTTTTAAACTTTTTTTTCTCACTCTACACCTGATGAAAATAACATGGGAAACTTGTCCTTTTGTCTGTGTCTTTGTTGTTTTGTGGTGTTTGTGTTTATTTTATTTTGTCCTTTTTGGTGTTTAAAAAAATATTTATCATAAAATCAGCCATCCTGTATTTTGTGAACTGAATTTTGTTAATAAATCATAGACAGTAACACTATGGCTGTCGAAAGATATAAAAAAAGCCTTTGCGTTTCTAACCTTACATAATATACGTTACACCAATGCGAACATCGTTACTGCACATTCACCATCCGCAGAAAGAATAGCCGCTAACGAGATGTGTATGCTGGCGTGTCGTTTGTAGGGTTATGGCCCACCATTATATTTCCAGGGGACGTGTAAGTTTCTGAAAAATAAAAATCATCCCTCACTACTCCAGTAGTGAGACAAAAAAGATAATATCACTTTGATGAATAAAAAATAATAATATCCCCACTCAACTCTGTTTTACGATATTCTTAAAAATTTAGAATTAACAAAAATACATTCTTCCGGAAAATCTAATGGTGCGTCCCTTAATATACAGCCTGTCTCAAAAAAATTGTGCAAGTGAAAAGCGCCCTCTTTGGCGATTAGAAAATACCGTTGTGACATGATGCTTACATCATCGTCAAGGGCACAGTCTTAGCTCTCATATACCGTTTGTTCTGTTCAATTTGCTCTTTTTAATCTCGAGATATGTTTAGTTATGAACGAAAGGGTAAAATCACAATTGTGCCATTTTTACTAGGTAATAGGGCTGTACATGTAAATCAATGATAGCTGATGTTGATGCGTCTAATGCACTCCCCCTTCGTGGCTCGTGCATTAGACGCATCAACACCAGCGCGCTTGCATTATTTTGTTTAATTTCATTAATTTGTCAAATTTCATGAACTTGTCAAAGTTCATTAACCCATAAGTGTGTAATATTTGTTTGTCTTTTAACATGTCTTGAATGGCAAAAAGAACAGTATTTACCATGGTAAAATAATTGACATGCACATGTATTTAATTTTACATCAGAATGTGAAATATGTATTTATCGTTTAATTTGTCGTAAGAGGAAAAAGAGAATCATCATACCTTTATCATGATAAAACATTAAAAACAACTGTGTATTGTTGTGTAATTGATACATTCTTTTTATTTCACGAAGGAACTCTTGATAAATTTGATGCTATCATTGATTTACATGTACAGCCCTCTTCCCTAGTAAAAGTGGCACAATTGTGATTTTACCCTTTCGTTGTTAAGTAAGCATATCTCGAGATTAAACCAAGCAAATTGAACAGACTAAACGGCATTTGAGAGCTTAGTCTATGCCCTTGACGTCGATATAAGCATTGTGTCACAACGGTATTTTCTAATTGCCACAGAGGGCGTATTTCACTTGCACATTTTTTTTTGAGACAGGCTGTACAACAAACATACCAAAATTAATAGTCATTGTAAATGATATGTTACTCGTTTAATATTAAAGATAGATACGGCACGATTTAGGGGCCAAAAAATCCTACCTTTTATTAATAAATAGCTCCACAGCCTCATATTTCAATACGAAACTTAAAATTTGTCTATCTTGTATAAGGGCAGTTTGGAATGGCAGGTGAGTCAGGGGTCAAAAACAAAATTGTTACCTTTTTGACCTCAGCACATGTGTATGTATGATGTGCCATACAAAAATTTAAAAAACAATACCTTAAAGTATCATTTTTAATGTTTTTTGTCATAATCACGTTTTTTTTTTAAATTATATCTGTTTGTACCGGGGGCGTGTCTGTTGCCAGGTACATGACAGCATAGACACACGTTACAACCTTGAATAATAATACAGAATTGTGACGTTAACCTATCTTAGAACTGCCCTCCAACGTGCCTATTTTTTAAATTGTTGCACTGTTCTGGTTGGTTTATTGCATATACTGTATAGAAATTATGCAATATGACGTCGAGCATGACAGAGTCACCTTCATTCAAATAAAATCCAGGTACCCATAAGGTACCACGGAGCAATTCGCACGATAATACAATTAAACAGATGAAAGGTATGAATGGTTGTGGAATCGAATTGCATACCTGCCCCTCTGTCACCTTAGGACTGCATCTCGTAGGCAATGGTAGGTAATAAACCAACCGGAACAGTATAACAATTGAAATAACAGCATGTCTTGGTCTCAATTCAAATTAGTTCAAGATGTGCAATTTGGACACACATGAGTGACCGGACAGCATTAATCTGCATTTTGGGGAATCATTTATTGCGGAGTCATGAGTTGTGAGTTAGTTTGCAGAGTTTTGCAGGGTTTATATAAACGTGACATGATGATGAATGTGTGGGTGGGGGCTTGTGTTAGGATGTGGTTATGTGTGCTGTAGGCTTTGTGTGCTAGCACCTGTGCGAAGTAGAGGACTTACATTTCATTTATTATTAATTTTCTAATAGGCAGACGCGTATAGCAGAAATAGTTTAACTTTAATTTACTGGTCTTCCACATGATAGTTATGTATACAGGAATGTACAACATTTAACACCATAATGTGAAATTCTTGTCAAATTTGAATCTTGAAAGATGATGAAATAATATACGTAATAACATTTTAAGCCGAAATAATGAGGTAAATGAAATAAATAAATAAATAAATAAATAAATAAATAAATAAATAAATAAATAAATAAATAAATAAATAAATAAATAAATAAATAAATAAATAAATAAATAAATAAATAAATAAATAAATAAAAAATTCATCCGTTATCCTATATAAAAACAGCAAATTTATTTGAGTCCAATAAGGTGCCAGCTGGGGCATGTGTAAAAATCACAAATATGTAAAAAAATAGGTTTGGGAAATATTAACGTTAACATTTAACGTTAAAACGTCGTCACTTTATGCCTGCCAAATAATGTACATCTTCCTGATTTGTGCCCTTTACTGGTGGCATTATTTTCAGAAAGTGGGGTTAAATGTTTCAGTGAAATAAACATTCATGCAACATGAAGGTCTTTCTTTTTGTTCACAATAATGATAAAACTTAATTAATATTCAAGACAGTGTCAGTAAGTTATGGGTTACAGGCCGATATTCTTGAGGTAATTAGTCCAAAACCCAGTAATTTTGTTCTATATCCTAAACTTCACTAACTTATAACCTAAGCTTTAATCATAAACCTAAACCTAGCCCTATAACCCCAAACCTTAACCCATGACTCTCTGAATCCTAACTCTCACTTCTAACTCCTCGCAACCCTTAATACACACACACACACCCCACCTCACACACCGCGTAGCACCCAAATCCACACGCCATCGACTTCAAACATATCCCCATATCCCAAATACCTCACTCTGCTCTAACTCCTATTCTACCATATAATATAAACTCGTCATTAAAAACTCAAAAAAAAAAAATTACATGCTGCTGGAATATGGATATTTAGCTGTCGTTTTTTAGATTTAGATTGGCTGATTTATACTTGAACAGTAGGTCAAAGCGATATCAGAAAAGCCGCTATCTCATTGTTCATTGGCCCGCAGTATGCGCTCGCCCCGGGGGCACTCAACTTTAGAATTAATGGGTATGTACCTACAACAAGCGTCGCGAAGTAGGGGCATATCAGTACAAAACGTTGGGTTTGAAAACTGAAGGTGCATGGTCATCGGGTATAGTGGACTACAAAAGAAGGGCCTATATTGACAGGCACATACCGTCACTTCTAAAGTTGATGCCCCCAGGGTGCTCGCATTATATTTTGTTCAGGGCTCGGCTTTTAAAACTCCCGCACATCACAATAAGGCTATTGAAAAGTGTATAGAATAGCTAATAGACCGGTCCCTGCGATTAGTCGCGAATCTGGAGCGACACTATAGTAAACACACTACCAGCAAAATATAGAATAATACTATCACAAGACACCAATCGAGATGATAAATGCAACCATAGTGGAAGGCTTGTATTTGACCTTCTTATGAATCCAATTTCGTGGCGAGAAGTTGAAAAGGTAAGTTATATTTCAAGGAATTTGGGTTCAAAAATTCCATATCATCATTTCCGTACATATGCCATATAGGAGCGCAACTTGACAATAAACGCAAAGGACGCGCGGAATACTCATAAATTTGTGTTTCCTTGCTAACGGAGTGGTTGCAGAACTCTTTGTTGTCAAAAAAAGTTGGACAATTTATGAATTTTGATTGGCAAAATAGCGAAAGGAAATAGACTTTTCCAACCATGTAAAACTACACTGGATTGTTGACATGGTCGACATACATTAAGGCATATGCACGTCCCCAAAGTGGGAGGTAAGTACTATAATTATTTGTTTAAAGTGCTCAACATACCAGCAAAAAGTCATGGGGTAATCAGAGAACAGGGACTTTGTGAAATAGTGGGTACAAAAAAAAGTGCGTGAGCCGATGTGCAACATCAAATATACAAGCCGGTTTACATAATTTCCCATGACCTTACAGAAGTGATCATGCTCAAATAGAAAACTATAGAGAATTAGAGATTGGTCCTTGATATGCACCATCAATTGTGTACTTGTGATCAATATTGCTAGGCAAACAATCACAGCAAACATGCCAAAATCCTCCCATTTCTCCTCAATTTAAAAGTAAATTTCCCCACCCCTTAAATTTACAATCAGTTCTGTTGGTGCAATTTGAAAGTGGTTCATTTTGCTCTCTGATTAAGTTTCTCTGACTAAATCCCGCACGAAACGTAGAAAATTTTCCAGTAATGTTTAAGTTCTAACGAATGTTTGATGAAGAAAAATCGATAATATGTTACATACAATATCTAGCAGAAATATATTATCGATTTTACGTCATCAAACATTCGTTAGAACTTAAACATTACTGGAAATAGAATGGCAATAGATTAAATAACGTACATATTGTACATACAATATTGTACGTACAATAAAAAGTCTGTATACTGCTTTACTGTAATGTGTATCGATTCTTGATCATTCAGCCATGCAAATCCCCTTGATGCAGAGTTCAGCCATGGTTCAGCACAGTGAGTTGTAAGATGACCAGTTCCATTCCTTGTCCCAATACGCCTTGCAGTTAACAAGCATAGGCCTACTTTGTGACTTTTGGAAAGGGCAGTTTTTGTCTTGAATTTGGGTTCATTCAGCCATGAAGTCATGGACATCTTTCATTTTCACAAAACACTTAGTAAACAATCATATAATTATTTCTAAGTAAGTTTTATTGGTACAAAGTTTTAATTTACGATGTTATGACGAAATATACGAGGGGGACTTATTTCTTTTGATGTGTTTACACTACTATGGCGAATAAGGCCGACTGTTTCGTAAAAGTTGTGTCCTTCTTTGGCAACACTCACGAAACCTACCAGATTTAGAGAATGCTCTTACCTTCTTTTAATTTAGCGATAATTACATAACATGAGGATATACTGGGAAGTACCTGTTAAAAAGGAATGGGCTTTGAGAGAAAGCATTTTCGGTTTGGTTTCTTGATTCAAATGAAAGCGTACAAGTCATTTGGGTGCTCTTTCAAGGAAAGCTGGTTTAAGGGATGTAAGGTTGGGTTACGGGGTGTTATGGTGAGAAGGATTTTTCGCTGAATTAAGGGGTGTAATGGTGGGTAAAAGTGGGGGTTAAGGGTGTTATGTGGGTTAACGGGTGTTACATTGTGTCCCTGAGTGTCAGGGTGGGTAAAGGGGTAACATGGAGGTTTAAAGGTTTCAAGCTGGTTTAAGGGCGTACTACACCCATATATTGGTTTGATTGGTCTAAAAAAATATTTTTTCATTTATATCTAGGCGATATATGCACGGATCATGTGAAATAAAGAAAAAATAAAAAAATAAAAAAAAGGTGCTTTTAAACCATTGTATAGTAAGTCATTTTAGCCCTATATATTTTTTGTTTACATGTATCCTAGAAACTCAGATGCGTGTTTCAAAACAAACCATAATTTATTCTTTTCAACATGTTCAAGTAGGGTACATGAATAGAATACATTAAATCCTTTGTTATACCATCTATAGAAATGTACTCACTGATTATAACACTGAATAAATTAAATAGGCCTAATCTCTTCCACATAGACAATTTAATACTACACCATGTATTTATCTTCTATAATGTGTTGTTAGGAAAAGAGATTAAAAAAGGCTATAAGGTCATCAAAGGTCAGGTTATATGTCAACTGGTTCAGGTCAAATTCAGGCATCAACATGTGGTAGTCTGTGATATCATACATGTCATAATAAGGCATCAATTTTGATATTTTGTCTGTCACTTGATATATAATGGAAATATGTGTGGTGGATATACTAAAATACCTTGGGATGTAAATGGTGAGTACAATTTAGATTGCCTAGTTGAGATGGATTGAGCAAATAAATATAAAATAGTTACCAAAATCACAAAAATGAAGCTTACGGAAAACTACCTAATATGGTGGTATAGGTGACAAAAAAATCAATCTTTTTCAACATTGCTGTAGTGTTTGTTGTGGTAACCTGTTACCTATGGCTTAATTAAGTTTCAGCGAAATAGTATCGCAAGTTCAAAATACAAAATATAGCTCAACATTGAAAATAGAAACATTTTAACCGGTTCGTTTTTTGATAGTTGTGGAGCACCAAGTTCATGAAGTCATAAAAGAAATCAGGGACCGCTTATTCCCATTTTACATATCAACATTATTTCCCTAATGTGTTAGCAACACATATCCAAAATTTTAACGAAATCCGTTGATAGTAAGCTTTCCAAAATGAAGTGAATTTAAAACATCAGTGATGTACCACCTTTTGGCTTATATCATTAGAAGCATGTACGCTTCATTGATACTGATGCCACCAATTGAACGAGAAGATTTGCCCCTTCATTTTGCATACCACTTTGTCCAATTTCTTTTCTCATTTCTTCACAAAATGCAAAAAAATGCAAATAAAAATGCATTGGTGTAGTACCCCCTTAAGAGGGTAGAAATCACGGGCATAAATATATGTTTTGGCTCAAGCACAGCTGTTCCATCTACTTTATTGTTATGCTTGCTCAGATGCCAGCGTCTGGTGATATGTAACTACATATACTAATATATAAATATTATTTAATCTTTACCTCCACGGCAACAACATAGGTAGTTTTTAACATTGCTATCATACCAGAACGTTTATTTGTCCATACAGATTTGGTGTTATGTCGTATATTCAGACGCAACACAAAATACATAGAGGATGAGAGACAGGAAGTGCATGTGTGTTTCTAACAGTCACTGTACACCACACATTGGCGTACGCAGGGGGGTGTTACGTGTGTGAAACACCCCCCTTGGGTTTGTCCAAAAAATAAAAATGTGGGGAGAAAAGGCAAAGAAAGAGAGAGGAAGAGAGAGAGAGGAAGAGAAAGAGAGAGAGGGAGGGGGGGAGAGGAGAGGAGGGAGATGAGCATGGCATAGGTGACATAATTTTAAATTATCATAGGCCTATAGATGTCTAAACTACCCCCACTCAAATTTTACTCTCCCCTATACCCGGTATTGACTGACCGGCAACGTACGTAAATATGTCGATTAATGTTAACACCCCTCCCACACACCCCCACATCCCCATTTAATTGTTAATTGACATGGATATAGGGCCTACATGTTAACACCAACACCTCTCCATATCGTCACACCCCTACCCCGGCAACGTACGTACGTAAAGGTTTTAATTGTGCAAATTGAGTTCGGGCCCTTTTTTCTGTTTGAAGCAATGATTTAAATAGTGTAAATATTATGCACCAAATGGCTTCAATCGGACCTTCATTTTGCAAAATCATTTCCAACTTCTGCAGGAGGGAAAACTCTTGTTCACGAAAGGCTTCATAGATCGTTATTTCACCAATTTTCGGCTTTTTCAAACTAAAATTTTACACACTACGGTGCCAAAATGGTCCGCCAAATCGCCTCAATTAGGTCTTCATTTTGCAAAGTTTCTTCATTCTGAGAGGGGGGGGGGGGCATTCTGTGTAGTGGATAAACAAGTAGCCATTTTGGCTTCTGCTTTCGACATTTACCAATTTGTAACACAATTTATATATAGGCCTACAACTTTAAGTAAGACTTGTTCACGAAAGGCTTTATGAACCGTCATTTCACAAATTGTCGGCTTTTTCAAACTAAATTTTTACACACTAATCATGCTAGTGCCAAAATTGTCCACCACTCGCTTCAATGAGGTCTTCATTTTGCAAAAGTTTCTTAATTCTCAGGGTGGCACATCCCCCTCAGACACCCCCTGTGTAGTGGATAAAGAAGTAGCCATGTTGGCTTCTGCTTTCGACATTTACCAATTTGTGTTTAACACAATAGGCCTACAACTGTAGGGAAAACATGTTCACGAAAGGCTTCATGGACCGTCATTTCACAAATTTTCGGCTTTTTCAAATTAAAATTTTACACACTAATAGTGCCAAAATTGTCCACCAAATCGCTTCAATTAGGTCTTCATTTTGCAAAAGTTTCTAAATTCTGAGGGGGGCACATCTCCCCTCAGACACCCCCCTGCGTCGCGCAAGCGCGACGGGATGACCGCTACGCGGTCATTTCTTTATTTGGTTAGTTTTTTTTATCATCACACCCCCTTAAGAAATTCCTGCGTACGCGCATGACACCATCAAACATTATTCTTTACTTGATTTTTTTCTGTCTGTTCGGTTTAGTTTGTCTGCTCATATAGGCCTACCCAGTTACTTTTGTCACTTGTTACAGTGTATATTTGTATCGTATACTCGATTCTAGTTTGTCCCTGTTGTTTTGTAGGTTTTACACTGCGTATTATGGTATTGGTAATATTGTTAGGCATCAAACTTTACCTAAAGGGGGCCCTACAGTTATTGTTTCTTTGATTTTCTTTGTCTGTCTGTGTGCACAGTGAATTTTATTACTTTAATTGCTCCAGTGCAATTAAGTTGAACTTAAATTGTTTTATAATTTTATACTTGTTTCCCAACATCAAGTTGGTATATATTCCGGGTATATATTGCTCTTTCGTACTTTTAGTGCTTCGTATAATTAAAGGTATCATCGTGTATTGACCATTGATGTGTTTTGTGTCGTGTTTTCCGTCGGATGCCGCAAAATCTACCTTTGTGTTTATTTTCTGACATTATAGTCGGGCTCTCATTCACGCGCGGATGGGAAATAGTGTTCACTTTATGTTTGATACGGTTTCTGGACTGAAATTTTGCGTAGAACACGCTCCCGTAGTCCACTTTAATTTAAAATGTGACCAAAGTGCTTTTTCCGGGGGTGCCCCTACAATGGGGGTCAAAATTACTAAAAATGTATTCTAAGGCCAATGGTGGTGATTTTGGGGTCTAAATAATATGTTTATGGACATGAGAAAGTCATTTAGATAGTTTATGAAATCCAAAATGGCTTCCTTATGGTCCAAAAATCAAAATGGCGGCCAAAATGGTGAATTTTAGCCAAACTTATTTGAACGGCTTTTTCAGGCCGATGGTGGTGATTTGAGTGTCTATGAATATGTCTGTGGACATGAGAAAGGTTGTAACATAGTTTTTCAAAATCCAAAATGGCTGCCTTATACAAAAAAAATCAAAATGGCCGCCAAAATGCCGAACATTATTCTAACTTATTTGAACGGCGCTCTCGGCCCGATGGTCGTGATTTAGGTGTAGATATATGTTTGCGGACATGAAACAGTCATTTACATTGCTTATAAAAATCCAAAATGGCTGCCCTATGCCCAAAAATTCAAAATGGCGGTCAAAATGTCGAATATTAGTCTATATCATTTGAACGGCATTCTCAGGCCGATGGTGGTGATTTTGGTGTCCAGTTATATGTTTGGGGACGTGACAAAGACATTCAGCTAGTTTACAAAATCCAAAAAAGTTGCCCTATGGTCCAAAATTCAAAATGGCGGCTAAAATAGTGAATTTTAGTAAAAATTACTTGAAAGATATTCTTAGGCCGATGGTAGCGATATTGGTGTCTAGGTATATGGTCGAATCCAACGAAAAGTGTACACGGCATGTTCAGGCCCATAACTTAAAAGTATTAATCAATTGGCATTCGTTTTTGTATTGTGTTTATTCGCCTTGATCATACGCTTCGCGCCATATATAATAAGACCCCTTCTGTGAAAAACTTAGACACAGAGACCCCAAAACATGCTATTTTTACCCATTTTAAAAAAAATATTTCTTAAAGTATTTTTAAAAACGTCTAAATCAGTTATGAAAAGAAGTCATTGGATTGAATCTAAATTGATTTCCTGAAAGGCGTGTATTCAAAGATTGCCTGTTCAATTTTTCACATATTTGTGCATAATTATGAATTTTTGTGATCATTTTTGAGTGGTATTTTTTTTACATTACCTACGAATACAATTTTTCATAGCACTAGATATATCTTTAAAAAATGGAAATCACTAATAAATGCGCAATTGATACAAGCTTTGATATGTCCAATACTGAAATGCATTGCATTCGGGCATATTTATTATTGTGTTTCGCTGCCAGAAATTCTAAATGGCACAAAGGTAGGTTTGGTAAAAAATATGCATTACCTCCGAATACATGTTAAAAGCTGTGTCATTTCCACAAAGTGAGAGAATAGTAAACAATAGTTAAGCAATAGGTGCAGGGTAATACACTCTTTATTTCTACCAAGTTTCAATAGCCTGCGTTTAAATATTTCTGAGATGTCAACAATAAAAGCAAGTATTCGTAGGTAAATTTCGGTAACCGAATGTTACCTACGAATACAATTTGACATCATGACAGTATTGTGAAACACCGCCATTCATGCCGATGCCCATATTGGTACATAACGAAGGCCTGTATGTTTGCTATCAAATCATATGTCAATGAAAGTTGCGAATTCACATACATGCCCACCATGCAAAACTGAATACGGCTTAATTGTTGAAAAATATGTACTGAAATAGACGACGGTCTGCTCATTTGAAAGAAAAATCAGATTCAAAGAAGATTAGAAGGGGATAAATACTTGGATTTGTCAACTGTCATGTGTGCTTCATTTTAAATGTTTACCGACCTTCTGGTGTCTGAGTAATTTGTGTCCAAATTGATTTATTCGAAGGTAACTTTTGACGTTTTCGCTAAGGTTACCTACGAATACCATGGAAAAACGACTGTTCTCATTGTCTCATGATCTAGACAACATAATGATGGACCCTGGTATAAAGCTAATTGTAGTTGCCCTCAAACGAAAGGCCACAAGACGTAACTGACTCCAAGATGGACTTCACAAGTAATAACGGTTTTAAGCGAGTTGTGTGCAATTAAGCAAATTAAAGTCACTTTAGTGCCTTTGTTTCTTACTTCAATACTCTTTCAACCGCTGTGAACCGACATTATTAATACATGATAGGGTCTAAAGTATCAATAAACGCACATAAAGAAAATGATACATTCAAAGTGCTTTATAAAATGAAGTTTTGATTGGGATATCCACCAAAAGTCTAATTCTTACCTACAAATACTGAAATGTTACTTACGAATACAGCATAATACATGACATGTGTAATGAAGTGTCGCTACCAATGGAAATTAAATGTCAAAAACTTTAAGCGGTACCCCAGGACACTATTATTACCCATATACGGATTCATTCAACAATTATTTATTATGTAAAATTGCTGATTAACTACTTGTATATCAAAATGAAGTGGTCATGTGCAAAATCTTGCTAAAAGCATCAAAAAAATTTTGATCTAAGGTAATAGCATTTATTCATTTGGACGTACCATCTGAAAGAGATCTAAAAACTACCAGTTTATTAATTCATTACCATAATAGCAAACTTTAAACCTCTAAACTCAATATAGATATTGTTAAAATCGCTCATGTTACCTACGAATACCCGGGTTTGTTCACCTTTTCATTGTATAAAACGTTAGGTGTATGCTTATAATTCCTAATATTCTTGAAAACATATATCCTACTCGTTCTTATACAATGTGTAAATTGATTCATACTCATTTGATAAATAAAATACAGAAACTGACCTAAACTTCATTTTCAAAAATAAACTAGCATAAATTGACTAAGATCATATTGATCGCGTTATAAAAATAAAAACAAATATTTTCTGGTTGAGCTAGCATTTTCCTGACACCCTGTGGTCTACATTACACGAAAAAAGCGTTAATGGGAATATTCCATTTGTTTTAGGTTGATTAGTATTGCGATAGTGAAAGCATCCTAGTGGTATTCGTAGGTAACATTGGGTTTTGATATCACATTTACTATCACACGTCCTGGATTTATTTTTCAAGATTAGTAATGGCACTTTTGGTTCCTATAAGGCCAATATGTCATCAATCAATGGGCAAAAGAAAAAAAAATTGTGGAGACATTTTTATTTCGGACTTTTATTTTTGGCCCGTGGACACTTTTGGTTGGATTCGACCATATGTTTGTGACATATAGGCCCATATAGTGTGCATGACCAAGTCGTTTAGATGATGGAATCTTAAATGGCTGCCCTATGCTAAAAAATTCAAGTGGAGGTCAAAATTGCAAATTTTATATTGATTTCACATAATTATCATATAGACACCCAAGCTCTTGGGACTGAATTTTTGTTTTAAATCTAAGGTCGCCGTGTCACAATATAATCACTTGTAGTTGGTACATAGATGCCCAAATTATTCAAAATGGCGCCATTAACCAAATAATCACATTGATGTCTATTGATCTATTATGATTTAAAAAGGTGGCCAACTGTTGTATATCCCGTAAAAGGTAAACGATGTCTATCTTTAAACCGGGGGATTTGAAGATCGGCCATAATATAAAACATAATAATCATTATAACGCAATTAAGGAAAGTGATTAACCCTAGAACTATGTAGGGGGTTGTACCATCCCTAAGGTTTTTCATATTCCATAAAAAAAAACACGCGTCTTTACGCCCAAACGACTTAAGCTAATCGTAGATCCATCCTGTACGCTCTTTTAAGGGATACAATTTTTACCCCAGCACCGTATCCGGGGTATGACCGACCATCAAAGATGATTGACCATAGAGGGGGGTGGGGTGAGGCCCATCATAGGTTTCTACAGTAAATACAGTTTCATTTCACTCTTGTAAAATTATTCCAAGATATATTGACTTTTACTTGTTAGTTAGGTTGAAATAGTCATTTTCGTTTATATTTAGGAGACAATTCGGTGAAAATCGCATTTTCGTAGAATTTTTGGAAGAAGATCAATTTTGCCTATACTTTTGTACATAACCAGAATTGAATACATGAATACAAAACCAACCCAAGTCCATCGAAAGTTATTTTGAAAAAACTAAAAAACAAATGTGTATCATACATGCCAGGTATAGACCATTTTGTATTTCACATGCTAATAGACCCAATAAGAGGGTTGATTTGAATTAAACTTTTATACATATGATCAGATGATAGGCCATGTATAAGCAACAATTTTCCATGCTTAAGGAGGCTGTGTACTCTCAGACATACATGTAGTAAAAGTGCAATAACTTTGTAATTATTCGCGCAAGACATATAAAAGTATACATTTTTATGAAGGCAAGGCATCAATAAATCTTAATATAAACACAGATTTGGGGTAAAAACAACAATTATGAAGACAATCATAAAAAAGTGAGTTTTTGGCAATATTTGTTAGGTACATCATAACAAAAAAACACGCTTTCCAAAATATTTTATTTTGTTTTTAGCTCAATCTTGAGGCTCCATTCCAAAAACGGTTTTTTTGTTTTTTTGATATTGGCCTTATTTTATGAGATATTGACCATATAAGGCATCAAAATGAACTTTTTAAAATTCACAAACGCCTATTTGCACAAAATGATGCCTAAAATCGGAAATAGACCAAAATATAGAAAAATGAGAAAACCGATTCTTGAGTCGATCATGCTTTTTACGATGATCATATTTGCTTACCTATAGATGCTGTATTTATTGAGTTATCGTGTACCTAAATCGTCATTTTACCGAGAAAATGAACATTGAAATAATGGCCGTTGAAGTTTAAAGTGGTTACATTTTGCACTTTCATCGAAACATCGAAGTTTGAGCGAAATCCATTCATAACTTGATATTTAAATCGGGGGAAAGAACTTGAAAAAACCTGCATTTTATCAGCTAAAACGGAGCCATTTGACCACTAGGTTTTTGTGCTTCCGTGGTGTTTCCATAAGATGCGCCGCGCATGCAGATAAGCGTCGCGTATGCGTAGCGTATTTGTGCGTTAACAAATTGCGCGATACGCAACGCGATGCATTGTTGCGCGTGTGTACCCTGCTGGTACAACAAAGATTTTCTTTCCTTTTCAATTTCAAACACGAGTGGAATAGTGAAATAAAATCCTTAAAATATTGCAGTTGGAGTTTACAAATCTGGATTTTCATTCCTTGTATTTATAAAAAACATAACAAAGTACAAATATATCAAAAAAACTAAATTTCGCGAAAGAAACAATGTCTTGAGTACACAGCCGCGTTAACTCAATTTGGCCAAAGTACGGACTTGGGTGGGTTGTGCATTCATATATTCAATTTTGCAAGGATGTGCTCACATTATGACGTCATAGCGATATTATGTGGGGAATGTTTGTACTTCTTTTGGTATCACTGGCAATTAAAAATTAGGGGCAACACCCCCTCCCCTCTTCGTAGTCCGTGGAACAAATAATAGCTCAGTAGTTCTCAGTAGTATATAGCGACTGTTCCTTGTTCCCTGTGCACGTTAAGTGTCAGAGCTATTCGAAAAGAGAAGGGGGACCATCCCCGGTTCTGATATCTGCAATCAATCCTAGGTTCCAGGATCGTGCATAGGTAAAAAACTATGCACGTTAAGCCCGTGCGACAACATATATAATAAGACCCCCTTCTGTGAAAAACTTAGACACAGAGACCCCAAAACATGCTATTTTGACACATATTTTCAAAATATTTCTTAAAGTATTTTTAAAAACATCTAAATCAGTTATGAAAAGAAGTCATTGGATTGAATCTAAATTGATTTTATGAAAGGTGTGTTTTTAAAGATTGCCTGTTCAATTTTTCACATATTTGTACATAATTATGATTTTTTTGTGGTAATTTTTTGAGTGGTATTTTTTTACATTACCTACGAATACAATTTTTAATAGCACTAGATATATCTTTAAAAAATGGAAATCACTATAAATAAATGCGCAATTGATACAAGCTTTGATATGTCCAATACTGAAATACATTGCATTCGGACATCTTTATTATTGTGTTTAGCTGCCAGAAATTCTAAATGGCACAAAGGTAGGTTTGGTAAAAAATATGCATTACCTCCGAATACATGTTAAAAGCTGTGTCATTTCCACAAACTGAGAGAATAGTAAACAATAGTTAAACAATAGGTGTAGGGTAATACACTCTTTATTTCTACCAAGTTTCAATAGCCTGCGTATAAATATTTCTGAGATGTCAACAATAAAAGCAAGTATTCGTAGGTAAATGTCGGTAACCGAATGTTACCTACGAATACAATTTGACTTCATGACAGTATTGTGAAACACCGCCATTCATGCCAATCAAATGTCAATGAAAGTTGCGAATTCACATACATGCCCTCCATGCAAAACTGAATACGGCTTAATTGTTGAAAAATATGTACTGAAATAGACGACGGTCTGCTCATTTGAAAGAAAAATCAGATTCGAAGAAGATTAGAAGGGGATAAATACTTGGATTTGTCAGCTGTCATGTGTGTTTCATTTTAAACGTTTTCGGACCTTCTGGTTTCTGAGTAATTTGTGTCCAAATTGGTTTATTCGAAGGTAACTTTTGACGTTTTCGCTAAGTTTACCTACGAATACCATGGACAAAAACGACTTTTCTCATTGTCTGATGATCTAGACAACACAGTGGTGGACCCTAGTATAAAGCTAATTATAGTTGCCCTCAAACGAAAGGCCACAAGACGTAACTGACTCCAAGATGGACTTCACAAGTCTGCAATAACGGTTTTAAGCGATTTGTGTGCAATTACAAATTAAAGTCACTTTAGTGCCTTTGTTTCTTACTTCAATCCTCTTTCAACCACTGTGAACCGACATTAAATATACATGATAGGGTCTCAAGTATCAATAAACGCACATAAAGGAAAAATACATTCAAAGTGCTTTATAAAATGAAGATTTGATTGCGATATCCACCAAAAGTCAAATTTTTACCTACAAATACTAAAATGTTACTTACGAATACAGCATAATACATGCCATGTGTAATGAAGTGTCCCTACCAATGGAAATTAATTGTCAAAAACTTTAAGCCGTACCCCCGGACAATATTATTACCCATATACCGACCCAATACCGATAAATATATTATTTATTATGTAAATTTGCTGTTTAACTACTTGTATATCAAAATGAAGTGTTCAAAATCTTGCTAAAAGCATCAAAAAATTGTTGATCTAAGGTAAAAACACTTATTCATTTGGACGTACCATCTGAAAGAGATCTAAAAACTACAATGTTATTCATTCATTATCATAATAGCAAAATTTGAACCCCTAAACTCAATATAGAAATTTTTAAATCGCTCATGTTACCTACGAATACCCGGGTTTCTTCACCTATCATTGTATAAAAGCATTAGGTGTATGCGTATAATTCCTAATATTCCTGAAAACAGATATCCCACTCGTTCTTATACAATATGTAAATTTATTCATACTCATTTGATAAATAAAATACAGAAACTGAGCTAAACTTCATTTTCAAAAATAAACTAGCATAAATTGACTAAGATCATATTGATCGCGTTATAAAAATAAAAACAAATACTTTCTGGTTGAGCTAGCATTTTCCTGACACCCCGTGGTCTACATTACACGAAAAAAGTGTTAATGGGAATATTCCATTTGTTTTAGGTTGATTAGTATTGCGATGGTGAAAGCATCCTAGTGGTATTCGTAGGTAACATTGGGTTCTGATGAACTTATTGCAGAAAAATGTGTTTGTTTCTTCTAAATGCTTACCTAATACTATCTCTCTCTGACCTTTCCTTGTTAGTTTTCAGTTTCAGAAATTTCGGATGATGATATACAAGAATACAAAGTTCACCTGTAAATTATCAAATATTCGAATCAAATCAATCTTGGGACTGGATTCTCAGAGGAGACTTACGGTAGCATAAATAGAGGGCGTTGTGGATCGTTATTGTGTTAGAAGCTATGGGAATAACGGGATTTACATCAACACGTAAGAAACCCATTCTTTTATGTATGGTAGTAATTGATTATGATTTATAGTTTAGTTACAATTCGGCTGATAATAAATATTGTTATCAGTGCCACCCAATGATATTCCGTTATTAATTCAAGACTCCAATGAACATGGATTTCCCACTAATCGGATTATCACAATGATAGCGGATAACCAAATATCTGTATTAAACAAAACACTTTTGACATTATAGCAGTCCACGTTTTTGTAATGCAAATGTTTGACCTAATGACACACTTTCGGAGCCAAAGTCTGAATCAGAGAGCAAAATACACAGTGTTTCTAAATAAACTAGGTAATGGCACACAACCCCACTTAAAAAAAAGCAAAGGAATGTTCCGGCATGGGATTCGAGCCCACGACCTTCCGATCTCTAGACAGACGGAACCATATCTATTATGCCACCAGCTCCCACTGATAAACAGTGGTTAAAACCAGTGTTTCATTGTTATACAGCCTTTGTTGAGCAAGAGAGAGAGAGAGAGAGAGAGAGAGGGAGAGAGAGAGAGAGAGAGAGAGACGTCCTCATTTTGTTAAAACTTACTGTTGCGATCAAAATGGCAGGACCAGCAAATGCAAAAATCAACACATCTTCATACATTTACCAGCATCTAAAACATCAGGCGTGGTAAAATAATAATTATAATAGCATAATATGATGATGACGACAATGAGGATCATGAATGCTACAACGATAACACTAATGTCCATGAGATGAGGGTGACGTCGACGACGATAAATAATGACAATGAAGATGTCGATGAAGACAACAACGATAATGATTAAAATGATGATAACGATGACGATGATGATGATGATGATGATGATGATGATGATGATGATGATGATGATGATGATGATGATGACGATGATGATGATGATGACGATAATAATGAACATTTTTACCTTCCGCTTTTAGCATATTCCGAAATCCTTGCACCTAAGGTTCCGCCAAGGGTTATGAATGCAATTACACCCGGTACACCTGTAACACAGATTGATGGGAAAATCCGTTTTATTTCAGCAAATGGTCTTTGACTTCAACGGAATAGTGGAAGAAACCCCACTGGTTATTTTAACCATTTAACATGCACTTCTATTGGAGGACATATTATATATCATAATTTTTCAATTATGATAATATGTCGAACTTTGCTCTGTTGACCTACAAAGACAACAAATTTGGCCGATCCCATTTAGGCGCAATTTGGGACATGTGTAAACATTACAAATAAGCAAAAAAATCAGGTTTGAAAACAAAAATTCATATTATAAGATCGCACATTGTGGCTTTAACCGGGCGATGTCGGTGTGTATCGTGGATGGCTTGGCTTCAGTGGTCTCCGCAATTTCTTCGCAATGCATCCCAAATCACCCCAGCACCTTTTCCATTTTTTTATATTAACATTTGCAAGAATTAATTTTGCTGATGAAGTAGCAATAACTTGTGAACAGGTACGGTATGCAATCGCTGATAGAAGTGTCAACACTGCAAGATCATCATCCCGTACGTATCGCCGAGTGTCATTCATCATGCATGCAAAACGAATGGCTATCAACACCGGTTCCCCGCACCGGTTCAAAGATATAATTAAGAAATCCTGTACATGTACCATATTCTAATCCTTCATTTTCTCATAGTGATAAGCTCATCTCAACTTGGTGTGAAGATCTGAACTGGTAGCACTAGCAGTTAATATTTTTGCAGCCTCTTTTCACCCCAGTTCTTCACTTTTTTGCGCTGTATTATGCATATAGCGTAGTGTATAGCTTGGGCTCCGGACGTCGCAATTTCTTTGCAAATTATGCATCCCAAATCATCCCAGCATCATCCCATTTTTAAATCCACACACTTTATTTAGGAACTTCATTCTTGATTTCATCCTGATGTGTCCTTCATGTTATCCTAATTTTTTTAATTATATTTTTCATGTAAAGTAATGGTAAATGACTGAGTTCGTGCATGCAATGCATGGTCATGTGTTTACAATCAAACCCGGAAGTAACTGTGTGTCCCTGCACTGACGTTATCAACGAAAGCGCCCAATTTCAACGATTTCGTTCTGTAATTTAGGGGGGTGCCAATATCCAATCTTTTCATGGAAATTATGTCTAGCCTGGTACGTTTTCTGCTCCCTGACAGCTTTCCAACGATATCACTAGTGGATGTTTTGGATGAGAAAACGGAAATTTTGATGAGAAACGGCCAAAATGGTGAGAATTTAAATTTTCTCATTCTTTTGGATGAGAAACTTCCTGGTGTGTGTGTCAATCATTATTGTCTTATTAAAACTGGTGAGAATTGCTAATCCCCGCTGAGCTCAAAATAAACATTATTATTTTCACATCCAAAAGAATGAGAAAATTAAATTCTCATCACTTTGGCCGTTTCTAATCATAATGTCCGTTTTCTCATCCAAACTTCCACTAGTGTATATAATTCACTTTCCAATGTGTGTCACCTTGAAGGAAACGATGGTTAAGTTGCGGGCACAAGTTGGTGATAATCCATCCACGCGCTTGTCTTGCGCTGATCGATTTGTCAATAAAAAACATCATAATATAGTTCTAAGTGTGTCATTGGTAGACTGCAGCATGTACAGTTATTTCCTATAGGATGTTCAATTTACTTATACTTAGTTTATTTCTATATTGTAATTGTATTTCTTTTTAATGTTTTCCTTGTTTCTTTTTATTTGATTATGGAAAGCAAAAAATCGCTTATAAAGGTCTCAAAAATTGTATATTTGAAAAATGATAAAGCACGTTTCAGTCTTTTGAATTACATTAATTAAAAATAATATTTACTAAACCTTGTCTCTCGATTTTGCATGATTCTGTTATGTATTTCACAGTGTTAGAATAGTGTACATTTTGACCTCAATTTGATTTCAGGGGTTTTTTCACCACTTCAATTAATAGCTTTTTGCTCTCTTTTTCCAAACTGTCCGAATGAACTCATTTCAAATGTAGACTCTGATCATGTTTTTTGGTGTACTATCATAATTATGTCAGAAGCAACTAAAAACAAAGAGAGGAAAAGAACGAACAGACAGGAAGTGCACGTTTGTTTGTGATAGACCACAGAATTGCTTACCTCTTCACTTACTAACCTTTGGACGACTTTTGGGCTTGTGAACAGAAAAAAAAATCAAATATTATACTATATTATTTTCGTGACGGCAGACCTGATCACGGAGCTCATGATGAAGCACATATTGCAGCTAGTGATCGCTTTCTTGCCATGGTTGTTGGAAACTACAACAAATGCACAAGGTATAGTAACCCAGCAAACACAAAAACGTTTTAAAAACGTTTTTAATAAGTTATATTTTGGCTTTTGGTTTATATAAAAACGTTTTAATAACATTAAAATGTCGGGTTATATAAAGGTCATGAAAACGTATTAAAACGTTTTGTATGAAAACACACTACAACAATATGTTTAAAATGTTTTCAAAAATGTTATTGTAAACTATTTTTGCAAACATTTTTGCCAAATATTTTGTCAACACTTAAATAACATTATGTTAAAATATTTGCACCCAGCAATGTTCTTAAAATGTTTTTTTCAAAACGTTTTAATAACATTTAAATGTCGGGTTATATCAAGGTCATGAAAACGTTTTTAAAACGTTATTGCAAATATTTTGGGCAAACATTTTTCGCAAAATATTTTTTCAACTCCAAAAATAACATTCTGTTTAGAATGTTTTGTATCAAGTTTTCAAAAATGTTTTTGGAATGCTATTAAAACGTTTTTATACCCTTTATATAACCCGACATTTAAACGTTTTCTGTAAAACATTTTTGTTTGCTGAGCAGTAGATTATCAAAAAATTATTTTTAATGTTATGCAAACGTTTTATACCCTTAATATACCCTTTATATAACCCGACATTTAAACGTTTTCTGATAACTTTTTATAACCTTTTGCGAAACGTTTTGTGTTTGCTGGGAAGCTTGAATAAGAAATAAAGAATATATTGTATAAAATATATTATATGGTGCATATTACCTTATTGTATCGGTTTCTTTTTACTTTTTTTACGTGGTTTAAGAAAGATGCATCTTTCGGAGCAGCTGTCGGAAGTATTACTGCTACCACAGATACTAAAAAAATTATAGAATGTACCAAAACGCCTGATATCAATCTTTTGGCGGCAATAATATAATCATAGTTGCGAGTACAGGTATCAAAATTTTGAAATAGCCACATCCTCCACTATTCTCTGGTCAAAAGAATTTTAAAAAACAGCCTGCCGTTGGTGCACTAGTTATAAACGAACAGGTCAAAGTAGAAATTTTGGCTTTCATCTTTGTCAATCATTATTAAAGTAGAACTGCTTTCTGTTATTTCTCAAGTACATTTTTAATATAAAAACGGTAGAGCTCAGTGTTTCATTAAATTGTTTAAAGGTGCTGAATAATATTGTACACGGATGTTTTTAATAGGAGTCTAATTTGTATGTGATACATGTAATTTGCTACAGAAAGGGGCCTTTCTTTTCTTATTTGGCGTGTACTTCGAAAAAACACACCAGATGTGCGACAACAAGGTAGTGATCCGAATCCGGACAAAAGCAGCAATTTTATTCTGCTAGTACATATTATGCTTATATTCATTTTAATCTGCCTGATATAACTACAGGTTCTATTGCGAATGTAACTGTTGTTGCTGGAGCAGACATTTACCTTCAATGGCTCATTAAAGATCAAATAATATCTTTGCACTGGGTTAAAGATAGCGTCGCCGTTACAGATCTGGCACGAGAAATATTTGTCATTCCGGAACGTGGACTGCTAATACTGAACAGTGAATGGGGAGACGGAGGATATTATACTTGTGTGGCGATAACAAGAAAACACAAACGCGATAAGGTTAAGGAGCGGGTGTTTAAGGTGGAAGTGGTTCCATCTAACCATATGGACCAGAACACTGTTGTGGGTATGTTATTGCTTATTCGCCATCAATTGCTTGTTAAAGCAATATTGTGATGTTTTCTCACGAGCCCGCCCTAATTTTTTTCTAGATATCTATATTTTTACACTAACGCATACTTGATACCCATATATAAACACTGTATCTACACGGCGTGCGGGAAGCTCATAGCACATTAAAAGAACCGAACTCGGGGGAGACAAAAGGCACACGCCCTACACAAAAACAAAAATTTACTGCATGAGCAATTATCGTTATAAGACCAATCTATTTTAATGTTTTTATACCTTTCGTCTCTCTGGTCAAGAACCACTCATTTAGGTGAATGCGGAGAGCCCCCCATCGTAGTTTGTGTTAAAACAATGGCTCAGTGGGACGAGGTTTAATTTTATGTTTATCTCACAAAATTTCAGATGTTCCAATTCAAATTGTAACCGTTGTTGCCGGTGAAAATGTACATCTTGAATGGCTCAATGAAAATCCGTCTCATGTGATCTGGATTAAAGATAACGTCACTATTATCAGCAGCAGCGTTGCAGGTCGGAAAGGACGAATCGTCACAATACCAGAACAAGGGCTACTAATACTAGACAGTGCTTGGGAGGACCAAGGGTTGTATACCTGTGTGGTGATAACCAATCAAAATTACGTTACTAAGCACATGTTTTCGGTAGATATCGACGCCATATCCATTGATGTGGATGGAAGCACAGAAGAAGGTAATTTTATGTCCCTGAGGTGAACCCGAGGCACGGCCGAAAGAAATAAAGCAGATTAATCGCAGAGTGCTTCACTTTCCCAGTGTTTAACCGGGTACGACAAACGTGACGTTACTAACAGAAAGCATACTACGTAAAATAACAGTGCTCATTTTCTTTATTTTCTTTGCACCAGTTTAACGCTAACATTCACCTTGATAATGGACCAATGTAATGTTAAAATTGCACAGTTTAGCCATTTGAAAGCAGGTCAGCGAGAATACTGTAAACTAAATTGGCAAATATTAGACACACCGGGAAATCTGTTATTCCCTGATACAGCCAGGTCAAAAAAATACATTTTGAATAATGTTAAATAGTTAGGTGCTAGTTGTATTTTTGTTATGTGCTTTTTCTCCATGAATAGATTTATGCGGTTATCCTCGTGTCCGTGGTAAAATTGTTGGAGGAAAAGTCTCGGAACACGGGCAATCACCATGGATGGTTATGTTTTGGTCAAAGTATTTAAGGAAGCCTGTGTGTGGTGGAGTATTGCTGAACCAAAGATGGATTGTAACTGCAGCTCATTGTTTTTCACCACCACGTGGATTAAACAGCTCGGACACGTAAGAATATTAATGCCGGATAAAAAAAGTAACCAACTGTTTTAAAGCGGATTACATGTGATGATTAAAAAAGAATTATGGGGTACAGCACAAAGCAATTTTTGAAGATTACTTTACTTACGAGAAATAACATGAATCCCATTTCATAGAAAGAATAGGCAGTAAAAAGTAACAAAAAGCTGGGATCAAATTCAGGATTTCTGATTTGCGACGGAGACTAACTTTAGTATGTGGAAATGTTTGGGAATGTTTGGGAACAAACCTTAAAATTGGAACTAATTTTTAATGGAAATACATCTTATTTTCCTCATGATTTATGCTAAACATACCGTCTGTATGCTGCGTTCTTCGTCCAGGATAGAGACGAAGTTTCCAAATTTACTTCGACTTAATCCATGAAGACAAACTCAGGCATGTGTTCGGTAATCTCGATCTATGCTCACCAGCTTTACCCTGTTGCTAATCCTATTAAAATGATACACATATTAAATAATTGTCTAGCATGATTTTGAGATGCATCATGTTGACGTGTAAGAATACCAGAAAACGTGCAAAGCGTAACGCATATTTTTCGCTGGTGCATAAAGCCTCCGCTTAATCTCCCTTGCAAGTGTCGATCCTTCATATTAAAAACTTATTACTAATAATTTATCCCGAATAGAATCCCAAATCCAGAATAATAACTAAAATCAGACTTATAAATATTTTGGAATATTCTCTTTTGCAAGGGACTCGTTTGAAATTCGTTTAGGAGAACACAGTACAACAGATGATGACGGGACGGAAGTCATTGTTGGTCTGAAAACAGTCATCATCAATCCGAACTTTGACAAGGACACGTATGACTCCGATATCGCTTTGCTTAAACTCAGGCAGCCAGTCACATACACAGATTACATTTCTCCTCGTAAGTATGGAAACAACATGGCATTTGTGTCCTCTATATCATCAGGCATGTATTCGGTAAAATAACACTGGTTAATTCAAATAGTTAATGGGTTACTTTTAAGATATTTCATGCTGTGGTGCCTGAGAAGAGGGCTGGAGAAAGCAATTTGCCATCAAAAACTGTAGATAAACAAAAAAATATTAAGAATAAAATAAAAATATTAAATGGCTCATAATTAAACGACAAAATGCTTCGCTTATAAAATGACAGAAATACAGATTCCACTTTAAAGGAACAGTAAAAGAAATGTGAAATGATGCAGGCTTTGCGGGAATTTTGTGTTCCATCGCCCGTGTGACAAAGGATGCTGAAAGTTTACAATGCAATACAATATAAAATTATATAATGTAATGGCGGAATGAATTCTGACCATCATTTGGCTCGTCTGATTAGTGTTTACATTAATGGGTCATTTAATGTAACTGTTTTATTATAAAACTGGTTTTGAAAAGGCGTGTTTAAAAGATCGTCTAAGAAGCTTGAATAACGTGAATATTCTGCATTTTCAGTGTGTATTCCAAGCAAATTACAAATGCAAAGATTCCTAAGACCTGGCAAAAATGGTTTTGTAACAGGATGGGGAGCCATTGATGAAACAGGAGATTACTCGAGGGATTTCAAACGGGTATGTAATCCATTGGGCCATTCCAGTTGAAATTCATACACCAACTATGGAAGACATAAACACCTTAATATACCACACAAGGAGTGTGAATTGCAAATGGGGTAACCTGAATGGGTAGCCCCATTTAAACAATCTACACTCCGTGTGTGAGAGATTTAATAGGACCATGTCTTCCATATGGTGTGTATGGATTTCAACTGGAATAGCCCATTCTTTGTCAAGACTCGTTTACGTATACAATGTATATATAGCAAGGTACGTGATCACGTGAAGTCATTTGTGTAGGTACCGTTGCAACTGAGTGCGCAAGGATTTAAAATTAAAATGACAAATACTCTTTAAAACTTCATTCAGTGATCGCAACGGAAGTTGAAACAATACAAATGCCATAAGTCATAAAGTCATTAGGTATTTTTGAAACGACAAATTTGGCAATAATATGTATTCTGGACATTTATCCAATTTTGCATTTAGAAGAGGCAGGCTTTCAATAAACATCAACATAATTAATGGGTACCAAACATTCTAATACTGCGTGTGTCACAACCTCAGTTTCAAACAGTGGCGTGCGCAGCACATTGAAAGTGTGTGTGTGTGTGTGTGTGTGTGGGGGGGGTGGGGGGGGGTGGGGGTGGGGCAGGTTGTTCAGTTCCTCCGAATGGATTCTGATTAGGAGTGTGAGGTGCGGGCGTAGCTGCGAAGCCCCTCACGTGTGGGGTCCAGGGGCCCGCCGAAGCTCAGGGGTTTTAGCGTTTTAAAAGGCCAAGGAATCCTATTTTTTTTAACTTGGATTATTTTTTTCTTCTTTCCCGAATTTATTCTTAATTTCCCTGAATTTCTCAGAGATTTTTTTTCAGCCGAATGACTGATTTCCCCCGAATAACCAATAAAAGTGAGGGCCTGTGCCCCCTGCCCCCCCCCCCCCAGCTATCACACTAATTTACACATATTTTATTAGCTATTTTAAACGCATATTTTCTTTTCTTTACCAAATTTTTCATCTCTTTCTGCCTTTGTTATTTTATAAACTGTATATTTGTGTGCAAATTGAAGGCGCTATTTACATATATTTCAGATATAATTTAGCCCAATAATAATAGTTATTCCTTTCATTTAATGATAACAAGTAGTTTGAAAATTTCTTTGCTATACGTTACTAATTGTTATGATATTTTAATGAAATTATACAAGTGTTTACCCCTTGTAAAGATGCAAACAAGATTTAAGATTAATAGCACCATCATTGTTTAATTTTGCTTTAAAATTGATACAGTTTGGCAAATAATATATATTCTGGACATATTGAGAGTATTCCATTACCGGAATGCGGTTTATTTTGGTATTAGTAGGTCTAGCATAGCGTAAGATCCTCTCTGGTAAAAATACGGCGTTTTTCCTACATAGGACCGTACATTTACAATGAATTGCGTATTTGTGCATTTGTATTGGTCAAACAACCAACCCTTTTAAAGGACTGAGCACAAGGACACTCCGTTGACTGAGACTGTACATGAGAAAGGCAATGAACCAAATTGTAACCGAACGAAACGTCTCGCACATGTTCCCCACCTTAGTGTGCAACTAGATGTTCACGCTTTAGAAATAAGACTCAATAAAACATCTTCTCATGTTGTACCAGCAACAAAAGATTATTGATGTTATTCAGGGCCACGCAACTTTCAGCAATAAAAGACATGTCACTTGAACGACTCTTTTTAGAGCCAACAACTCTTTTAGTGGGCAAGTTCGATTGACGGCTCTTTTCATAACTGCAGTAGGAAAGGGGCCCTTTTACAGAGGCTATGGCTATTTTCAGAGCCACCATATCTTAAGTAGACAAGGGTCAATTTACTATACAATTAGAGGGCAAAGGGTGGCCAGCTATTATGCAGACAACTGGCAGTCTACATGCAGTATTCTTAACAGTTTTTAATATCCGATGGCGAACCAGTTGAAACCTTTAACTTGTTATATTTCTAACTTTTAGGTACGACTATCCATAGTCTCTCAGCAGTTTTGTGCCAATGCTCACCAAAGGTACATTATAACCAGTAATATGTTCTGTGCGGAAGCGACTGACCGAGATGCTTGCAAGGGAGATAGTGGAGGTCCGTTTGCTATAAAGGTATAACGGTTAATATATAATTAACAGCGAAGAACAAAGTATAAAAGCTGTGTTTTAACTATTTTAGGGCCAAGTCGGCTAATTGCTTTTCTACGATCGGGTGTTGTTGATATAAAGACAAAGTAGCCGTTTGGATTATGTGCTCACCCATGACCTTTTTAATGCAATTCTAATGGGTAACAATGGCGTAAGGTCACCATACGCCAATATGGAATGAAGCCGACGTAAGGTAAAGGATTACACGGCGACCGAGGTGGCGTTAGGGTATTTTTTTTTTGCGTGTTTTCCATACTGACGTACTAGCGAGTGTTTATTTTCAATTTGCCAGTAGTAATATGTCTTTATTTCTTTTGAAAGTTATATAAAACTCGATTTTATATTAACATTCTTTTAAACCTGATTTTCTCGAAAAGTTATCTATTCGCGGTAACCAACGGAATGAAGCCAAGCCGACGAATAGTTTTACTGTAACTCTATCCTATCTGGGTATCCAAATCGGGTGAATGGGAATATTGTAACACCTTTGAATACATTCTTGTTTGTAAATAAAGGGGATATAAGTTAATTCAATAGGGGCGAACCAAGCAAATAATACTTCAACAAAACTCATCTTGATAAAAATATTGATCGTGAAAATCGTGGTCTCCCACCCTTTGGTTAAAGTGTTTAAAGTTCGTGTTTTAAAATTTACTATAATACATATTATTTAAAATAATCGTCCTTTCTACTTTGGTAATGAATATGCAATCTTAATATTTTAGGATGGTTCGCAGTGGTACCTTGTTGGGTTAGTCAGTTGGGGAATTGGCTGTGCAAGGCCTCGGTTACCAGCAGTTTATACAAGAGTTCAGCCATTTAACCAATGGATTGATGACGTCATAGCTGATGATATGGAAATATGTGAAGGTTAGATTAACGCGAAATAATCAGATGAAAATACCATCACGTTTTCAAGTCTTACTAAGAAAATGATTTTCAATTTTGACACCTTAGCACAGGCCCACCAAAAACGCTTATTCAGCTGTGTCATTAACACCCATGCGTACAACTTTTATACCTGAGTGGCAACGACCAAATGGCGTTAACATTTGGAGGTGACGATATAATATTTATGTGGATATATAGACCAAGTGTAGAGTCCACATCCTGTGTTTAAAATATTTCAATGTAATCAAAGATACTATTTTTTAGTATCTTTGATGTAATCGGATATTTGTATATTGCTATACCAATTCCCATCCCCTCTTCTGTTGCGCTAAAATGATGCTCCTTCAACTAAGAAGAGTCATTTGTTGGTATCTTGTGCAATTTAGCGTTTCCGATGGGAAAACTTTCGTAATACGAGGGTTAAGTCGTAAGTAAGTTTTTTGCAATCATTTAATAACAAACACCATTCTATTAAACACGTCCACAAGTCTTTAAAGCCAGACTAAAGTTTAAGTATATCGGGTTTTTTTTCAGATCTCAGGGAAGATTTGGTCTTGAAAAATATGGAGATTGGTATGCTGAAAGCTAGTGTAGTGCAGTTACAAGAACAACTACAAGGTTATGAAGGCCATTTACAAGGTATATGTATATAAGTCGTTGCTCTGAGTTTCATTCTTACGCAATCGTCAGACGATTATACGATGTTATATTTTGGCTGCGATTCCATGCCTAATGCCAAGGTGACAGATGGCAGAGGGTATATTTCACAAAGTATAAACATATCGCAACATTACCAACAATCTTGGAAAGCAAAATGCCCCTACCAATGAAAATATGTTGATCTGGATAAATATATTAATGCTAATTAATTCAGTTATCCCTCTATTTACTGGATCCAAGTAGGACCTAGTGGCGTTTTCAAGAATGAGGGGCACACATTTCCAAATGTACCGACAGGTAATTACAGAATGATATTTCTGAGAGAAATTTTTCAATTAGTGCCAAATTATAATTAATTTTGAAAACGGCCAAATGAAAGAAGAAAATTACAGAGGCCTATTTCAGCAATAGTACCAGCCCTTTTACTGGTTGAAAAACCCCGGGTAAGTCACGATCAAACCTCTGTTCTCGTCCAGTTAAACTCCTCAATTTAATTCCCGGGTCTTGGGACAGCGTCAATTCTTATACCAATTCAAAACCAACGGCTGGCAGAAACAAAATTGGTCAAATCCCGGGTTACATGATGTCAAGTCCCGGAAATCTCCGGGTGCCTAAGGGCCTGGAATGCATTTGACAGGTTCATAATGATACAAGTTGATACAAAATTAACCATGTTTATTACTTCAAGAATAATTTGATGTTTCGTGTCTTTCATTCCGTGTAGCATCATCCCAGCCTACAACCGTAAAAATTGAGCCTACTAACACTGGTAAGTGACATGCAAAAAATCATCACCATGCATGAACAATATGTAAATTTTCCGGGAAGAAAATTTATTTCAGCCAAATTTCTCACAAAAGGAGCAACATTTCTTGCATATTTCTTAATTTGGGAAAGAAAAATGACCGTCTAAATGAAAAAATATTGCGTTGTCTACTGTTGTGCGTTTACCCCATATTTAATTTCTATATTTTGTGTGTGTAAGTGACCGGTTATTTCAAGCCACAAAAATAAAAGGCGTGCATACCCATTCGCCCGGTCAATGTATACATTAAATATGATTAAAACATAAACTATGTTGCTTTTTCAGTGCATATGGATAAATATGAATGCAAATTATCTAGTTATCACTTTTTAAGGGATCTGGAATTAGCGTTTTGAGCGTTTCGACAGTATTTTTTGTGGGATATGAGAGCACATCAGACATATCGAATTGCATTCTGAATACGAAGAATGTCTTTCTGATATCAAATAATTTTCATTTTTTGAAACTCACGATATAATACAAATTTTATGACAAATTATTAAAATTTGATATTTTTCAATTTTTGATATATAACAGTCCTCGAAGTAAATTTGATCTAATCTAATGACATAGTCTTCAAGTGTATGTAGCGGGGAGGAAAAGCCGATGATCCATTGAAAATTTTGACCTAAGTTCATATTGAAGATATGGATTTTTTTAGGGAAAAAAATCCACATCTTCAATACGAAAGGTCCAAATTTTCAATTGATCGTCGGCTTTTCATCCCACCTACATACACTTTAAGTGCAAATCATCAGATTAATAAAGTTTACTTCGAGGACTGTTAAATATAAACAATAAAAAAAAAAAAATTTGTCATAAAATTTGTATTATATCGCGAATTTCAAAAAATCAAAATTATTTCATATCAGATTGAGAAGAACATTCTTCGTATTCAGAATGCAATTCGATATGTCTGATGCGCTCTAATGTCCCACAATAAATACTGTCCAAACGTTCATACCCCACCCGTTAAGCTGCGTTTTTTTTAATTTCGACATGTATATGTACGAACACGTGTATCTTTCAACTCTAATGATACTTATTAGATAGTACAATTTTTCTGCGGAATTGGTCCAAAACGGCCATATGAAAAAGGAAAATCACATAGGCCTATTTTGTCAGTGTTCCCGGGCCTTTTTTACTGGTTAGACACAACCAAACCCCGGCTCTCGCCCGGCTAAACTCACCGCCAAAATTTCCCGGGCTTTGGCCAGCGCCAATTCTTATACCAATTCCAGGCCAATGCTTGGCCCTAATTTTGAGTCGAATCCCGGATTACTAGATGTCAAGTCCCGGGCCCATCTCCGGGTACACAGGACCCGCACAGCGTCATTATCCCTATAACTTTGTGTCAGAAATTGCCATGACAGTAGGCGAATCGATTAGTTGTTCAACAGCATGGCATGGCGATTTTGTTCCGCCGTGATTTAACAGTTTCGAGATAAAAGACCGAGCACTCCAGGCACCATCTGTATCTGTACGAACACCACCTGTACGATATATACATAAGGCGTTTCTTTTCCACTAAGCATATAAACCTGTTTCGCTGTTGAAATCACGATCTGCTCATGCTCATTCGCCTGTTGATTCAATACACAGAGTAAAGGTTCTTATATTGTTTCAACACATATATTCAAGTGCAAGTCTTAAAATTGGCTTTACTAAAAGCAAGAATAATTGGATATTATTCAGAGTTTTAATAAAAAGGCATTCCCAGATCTAAGCTTGAATATTAAAAGAATATGGTACCGCCATATGAATTATATGATAGTAGCATGCACAACCAGGAGGGTGAAAGTGCATAGGAACAATGCCGGAAACTACGTCACGCTATTGTTCGACTAAGGCTACATCATTTTTAACGCATGCGTGTTCGTCAATACAGCTTTAGTCTCCTCCACCTTCGCAACACGGTACGTGGAGTGACTGGAATCACACTGACGGCGGAGGAGAATACTAGCTGGTCAGACAATTTAATTCTACCAAGCATATAATACCTGAACAATCACCGTCATTTGATCGATTTACTACAGAATATATTGTATACACAAAATATAATTTTAAAATTGTAAACCTGTTAACTTATATACTTGTGTACTAAAGTATAAGGACACGTGAATAAAATCATGTAGAAGACAAAATGGCCGCTAATCCGCCTATTGTCTAGACCTATGCTACATCTTCCGGTTTGTTACGTAATACTAGGATGCCCATCCCTTTGTATCGATCCCTGTCACAACTCGGGTCTCTGGTACTTTAATGTTCAGACACACCTGCTGACAGCATTAGCTATAGAAAATATTATATAAACCACAAGGTTAACAATACAATACTGCATAGTGAAAAACACTATACATGCTATACAAACTTTTTTATTGTCTGCACAACAATAGAATATTGATTACTTTAAATGGAATAGAATACATCTCTACAGCTGAGTTGTATTACACCACTGAGCGATATCGGTTTCTAGCCAATCAGATAGGACTCATTTTCTTGCGTTCGGAAAGGGCGAGCTACCTTATTGGTGAAATGACAATCACCCGTCGCTCACCACCGGAGTATAGGCCTATAGTTCAGCATATTTTGTAAAGTGGTACTTTACGGCGTAATATAAATCTCACGTGATTCATGCTGGGAAAAAAGAATTATTAACCTGTTGTAGTCGCTGTGGGTCGGGACTTTACTTGACAGGCGCATAATGATTTCAAAATTAACAATATTTATCGCTTGAAGAATAATTTGTTCCATGCATTTCATTCCTTGCAGCATCATCCCAACTTACAACCGTAAGAATTGAGCCAACAGACACCGGTAGGTGCCACCTTGCATGAACAAAAAGTTTATTTTCCGGGAAGACAATTAACCCAAATCTGGGAAAGCAAAAATTTCCATCTAAATAAAAAAAATTAAATTGAATAATTTTGTGGATTCATTATGTTTTTCAGGCATGTTAATCTTATTATAGTTCTGTGGTATACAAAAGCCAGTACTCTTTATTTTAAAGGGAAGTTTATTGCTCCTATATTGTAATCAAAATTTTAATAACCTGTATGACAAAATACTATTCTGAAAGTGCCTAGATGGTACCCGGGCGCTACCTTGAAGCGCTAACATTTGAAATGCTTGGCCTAGAATGATGTATATTACCTCTTTTGAGGGGATTTGGGGTGTGTATAAAAAAGAAATCCACTGTGTGGTGTCAGATGAAAGAGAAATGAGTTAGTCTAATAAAAATAATCTCCCCACCGGCGGTGACAAGTAAGATCGAAGCATGTTCGTCTAGGCAGTAGATTTTCACAAAATCCCAACAGGAGAATGACAACAAATAACAAACTAATGCGGGAATTTGCTCAAGATTAATCCCCCACCGAACTTGGCCGAGTGTTTGCCGCGGAGTTGTACCTAGGGGCCGCGATTGCATTTCACAGCCGCATTAGTTTGTTATTTGTTGTCATTCTCCTGTAGGGATTTTGTGAAAATCTACTGCCTAGGCGAACATGCTTCGATCTTACTGATATTTCAACACAGTAGTAGTATGTACTCCAGCAAAATTCTCCGAGTGTTCCAATTTGAGAAAAAAGTGTTTCTTGCCACACCCTATTCTACACGTTTAAAGATTACGCGAAAAAGTATCGGAGAACATGAACAAAGTCAGTGAGTTTCGGAGATGTCTCTAAATGCCGTGGGTATCGGAGATGTCTCTAAATGCCATAATACTACTACTCGTTATATTTTTCTATGTTGAAGACGTATAATTTAGAAGTTGCAGTATTTAATTTACGACAACCTAAAATCTGTATTATGTTGACATGCATGCTGTAACAGAAACAAATATACAATCTTCTCAAAGTAAAGAGGGCGCTATGGAAGGCTGGGGGCGGGGTAAAGGGGGTAGGACTGGCTGGGGATGGTCCCAGCGGAAATGGAAATGGTATCGGTAAATGGTGGTCTGTTAAAATCAAGGGTCTTTCTTGGCAAAAAAAAACCCAGAAATGAGAGTAATGAGAAAGTTGTGTAGTGCCCCCCCCCCACTCCCCTCCCAGCAGGGCGGGATACAAGTAGCATATAGGTTGAAATTCGTATCGGGTAGAATAATGGATTGTAAATAAAACAAGAAAAATGACACTGGTAAAGGCCTGAGCATCGCACGAGCTTTGTAAATTAGTTCATATAGAGAGTGTAATGGAAAGAAGACTGACAAGCGATGTTATACACAGTTTGGCACCGTTCCTCCTTTCTGATCTTGTCCTTAGGAGAAACTAGAAGTTCGCGAAGACTGTTGCGGTGCTTGTAATGTAAAGTGATATTAGTGTCACCAGACCATTGCGATTCATTGATTTTGTTATAACATTGTGCCGTTGTGTGCCATATGGATAAATAAAGTAATAGCGAACCAATTACTACATTATTTTATTCACATAGCTACTGTGGAACCACCAGTCAATGTAAGCATATTGAATTGCACCAGTGATCCTTGCCTCCATGGCGGAACCTGTATTGAACATGGTGACATCCCAATTTATGCATGCTCTTGTCCACTGGGTAAAGTAGGATCTGTTTGTGAACAAGGTGGGTAGTATCCAAGCTTATGATGCTTATTTGATCCTTGTATAATGCACTCTTATCAGGAAAAGTGGTTCTAAAAAGAACCGTTGGCGGCGTTTGGCTCTGCTAACTCCAATTAGGCCAGAGTTAGCAAAGCAGAAAACTGAAAGCGAGGCCAAGGATGTTAATTACATACGCTCAATTAAGCAAAGTTAATTTTCCAAATAACTATATCGTCTATCTAGCCGAGATTTGGAATGTAGTACAAGTAAAATAGAAGTACATTACGTTTAGCACCTTGCTAATTTTAATCTGCATAATTAATTAGAGGCTATTAGAGTTAAATCAGATTAAAATTAACAAAATTCTAAATACAATATATTTCTATTGTACTTGTACTACATATGTACCCAGTCTCAGCTAGATAGCCCTTATAGTAATTTACTTGGCTAATTAACCTTGCATAATTGGGCGTATGTAATTTACATCTTTAACCTAGCTTTATGTTTTCTGCTTCACTAACTCCGGCCTGATTGGAGTTCGCAGCGCCAAACGCTGCCAACGGCAACGAAGTGGTCAATTACGAAAAATGTGTATATCATGGACCAAAATGGTGTAAAATACCAAAATTGTGCCCGCTACGAGTGCACATTGTCACAATAAAGCCTATTTTGGAAGCTGGAAGAACAGAATCTTTAAAAATAAACCGGTATGTATATCCCAACGATAATCGGTTCAAAATGATGCAACTGGGAACCACCGCCACCAAAACCGGGAATAAAAGCTTACATCCAAACAAAATAATAGGCGGTACAATTCTGGTTTACTCTGTGTTAGGGTTAGGGTTATGGTTATGCATAGGGTTATACTTGTGCCCAGGGTATACCAGAGTTATTCCTTAATCCAGAGGTTTTGGGCATAATATTGAAATCACCGGTCTAAATGTATTATTGATAAGGCCAGTGACATGGAACATGGCTATTCGTACACTCATTATGGAAGACACCATCTTATTCTCCCACACAATAGTTTAGTTGGAAGAAGGTTTCAAACTATTTCTTATTTGACTTTATTTTACATCACGAACAATTGGAGACCATTTTCAATGAAATTGGAGCACTTTTAGTTGTGTTTTTGAACCCCGTGTGGCCAAAAAACACTGCCCATCTCCCTAATTTTGACCATTCTGCCTTGACAAAATCTGAGCAATTTTGAAATGTCAACACTGTTGTACGAAATTAGACCCTGTTGACCCCTAAGGACACTCTTTTGAATTTGTTAACATAGCTTATCGGCGAAAAGATAATGCAAATAGACTACAACACAATATACAAGAGGTTGACTACTGTATTCTTATGTTTTCATATTCCCCGTGTAAATAATCTTACAGATGTGACTTTTGAAATCCCATCCTTCATGGAGCGTTCTTACATGGCCTTTACCAAGATGCAGGCATACTTTGAAGTGGAGATCATCTTGGAATTCAAAACAGTAAGCGAGGAAGATGCCTTGCTTCTGTGGAATGGTTTAAAGTCTAACAATTATTATGGAGACTTCATTTCCTTGGCTATTGTAGATAACCGAGTCGAATTTAGGTAAGCTATGAACACCCGTAGTGTGTGACTTTAGGTGAATTTGCTGCTATTATTTTTTAATAAAATGCAGCAAAATGTGTTTTATCCGACTCTAACTGTGTTGTTTTACTCCTGAATAAATAGGGTAGTTCGGGTTACGCCAATATAATAAGTTATTTTTCTTGGGCTCATATTAGAGCTAAACTGGAACATATGAGATAGACTTTTGATGAAATACAATTTCAAGTATAATGCTATCCTAGCAAGACAATAGATTTAAGTTCATACTACCTAAAAAACGGTAGAAGTTGAGTGAAACAAATTGTTATCTTCACCATATTTTTTACTTTGAAGATATGATTTGGGGACTCCGGAACCTGTAATCATTCGCAGCAACGCCACCATCAAACCATATAACATGTACCGTATCAGAGCAACAAGATACCGTAGAGATGGCACGCTAAGCGTGGACAACGAACCGGAAATGACGGGATCATCTGCAGCTGGTGGTAGATCATCAGGATTGAGTCTTAATACTGACTTATACCTTGGAAGTGGTCCACCAGAGATGACCGTAATGTAAGTATAACCATTTCAACATGGGTTTAGTAGAATGGCAACTTGAAAATACAATTAAACCCTTTAAACAACCGAGTGATATGGGAAGTGGTAATTTGGGGCACCATATTTTTTTACCGGGGCAATACGATGGATTTCAGTGAGGTCAAAAGTAATAAAATTGCCGCAAAAATGGTGGAAAATGTAGTACTTTTGGGGGGAGTGGGATGTAACAAGCGAAGGACAATATTTCTGACTGGGAGGCATTCCCCCACCCCCGTCGTGGCGCCATTCCAGTTGAACCCGTTAACTGGGTTCAACTCCATGGAACTAATTGAAAATCTAATTAAATACAGGTCAAACACACTTCTACTTAGGAAGTTAAAAAAGAGGCATATTGAAATATAAGTTCATAATAGAGTATGCTACAGAAAATAATGCTGCAGGATTAATCCATGGACATTCATACAATAATGACACAATATGTTCCTACCAGTTGCTACCTTTGTCCTCAGTGGACCATTACAAGTCCCACACGTTAATTGATGTTCCTTTTCCGTATTACATTACAGAATACAAATGCAGACTGGTGTGGTAAAAGGTCTGTCAGGTTGCATTAGAGAGGTGGCAATCAATAATCTACCTTTGATCTTGTCGTACCCCGGAGGTGACATTCTGTATGGTGCCAATGTGGGTGAATGTGACGTCTGACGGCTGAACCTTAGAGTTATGTTTGTCCATGTTTGGATATTTTGCTTAAATAATACAGTTTATTTTTGTAGAGTAATACATGGCTCTTATAGGAAATGAGTCAAAGAAGCCACTAGTCACATTTATATTTCCATATGTAATGCATGTGGGGGATGAAACCCATCACAATGAGCATTGTAGCCTCTTTACCTGTGAGTGTGGATTTATTTTTCTCAATATTCGAGCACAAACAATCTTCACACCTTTAGTCATATTAATTAATACCCGTAGCCTGATTAGGAAGACTGATGAATTTCGGCTAATATTCTTAGGTCTTTGGGGAAAAAATTTGTATCTTCAATACGAAAGGTCAACATTTTCATATGATGGTCGGCTCTTCCTCCCAGCTACATACAGTTAACTTACATAGCACTAAATTTATAAAGTTTACTTTAAAGACTGTTAAATGTTTCAAATATCAATTTTTAATATTTTGCCAGAATTTGTGTGTTATATAGCGAATTTCGAAAAATCAGAAGGACTTTCCTCGTATTCAGAATGCAATTGGGTGACCGATCCCTTAAATGGTAAACATAAAACTATTGACTATCGCTGTTATAAACTTTTTAATGAGACCCGTTTCCTGATGCATGAGCTCTGTAATGTACCGTGGAATGAAATCGGGTTTAATGATGTTAATGATGCTTTGCAGAATAAATATGGCACATGTTATTGATAAACATATACCTAAGAAATCAAAGCATGTGAAAGCAATTCACCGCCGTGGCTTACTAATGAAAGTTACTCAAAATACCAAATAATTCCATATACACGCATAAAATATGCCTCTTAATGGGTGCTTTTGACAAAAGAGGCGAATGCTAAATTAATGCAGACGTTTTCCACAATAACATTAATTGCAATTTTAGCAAATCAGTTTCCGATATAGGCGGCTGTACAAACAAGTATTATAATAAGACCAATCTATTGTTTTTGGCATATTAACGGCTGTATTTGATAGGGCATCGTATACGCACGAGAGAGCTGAGTTCAAAACCTACCTACCTATCAATCCTCTTCGGGCCCTGTAGCCCATAAGGCTGCAAGTCTCCTCCTCCAACTGTCCCCATCTCTATCTGTTGGCTTGGCTTCGTTCCGTGACCCCCACCCTAGTTTCTTTCTTTTTCCAATATTCGCATCCACGTTGTCTCAGGGCGACCAACTTTCCTTCTGCCCTGTCATGCAGTGGTTATTGTCATCCATCCTTAGCACATGACCAAACCATTTCCACCTCCTTATGTTTACTTCTTCACTCGATTCTCTCTGAAAGGCCTGTTGAGTACGGTATTGTACTATTTGGGGGTGTTATCAGAATTCATTTGAACAAGAGGAAGTCTAGGGATAATATTAGTTTATACAGCCGTCTGTATCGGTAATTGGTTTGCTAAAAGTGCAAATAAATGACTTTTCAGTTTACATGTAACATTTATGGAAATGTCGATTAAAGAGGGCGCTATACCATTATTTACGGGAATTATAAGCACTTTTAAGCAGCTTTTTTTTATTTCATGTTGGTGTGTATTAATACTTCCTGAGGGAACTATTGTCCCAATATAATTAATGTCCTTGTGAGTTTACACCTAGCATATAGTTATAATACAAGGAATACATTTGGAAAAAATCTTTTTCTTTTACTTTTAACAGCCTTATCAGTTAATCTTTCTGTACTCCAAGTAACCGTGTGGCTTCCTCGTGTAAACTAAACGTAATTCAAATGCTACCTATGGACAAGTTTACATGTATTTATTTGTAGCATAACCTAAAAATATATATGATTTTTATCGCAGAGGGTACCAAGGAAAAAGTGAAGAAATTTGTTTCTATCATTTTGCAAACGTTGGGAAGTATAATCTACCAGAGTGCAGCTAATTGGAGGAGTTTGAAAATGATTACTGAAGTGACACTAATATTTAAGTTTAGCTATCGTTGCTACCAAGTAAATATGTTAGTATTGAACTTTTCACAGCTACAAAAGTGTCAATGTTTAGCAAAAATTCGATTTATGTTTTTATTATTTCACTCTGAGAATATTTATCATCAATTAAAGGTAATTTGAAGTCATATAATTATCTATATTCAATCTTACAAATTGTAGTTCTAATGCAAATAAAATCAATTTTTCGACAACAAATAATTATGACAATATATTTTTTTTTTTTTTTTTTCCGGTGTACATTTTACAATCATAGTTTACTCAGATAAATACAGAAATTTCATTTTTATACACCAGGTTTTTTTAAATATTAAACAATACATAAACAATACCAGCGCGCACACACACTCTCACATACATATTTATATAGCATTTGAATGGTCTAGCTTTTACAGTAAGAACAAAATGTTTAGTTGAAAAGTCCTTCCAAACCTGCCATTTATTTTGATAAATTCGGCATTTTGAATCTTTTAAAAGAATGAATCTTTCCAATTTATGATAATATTCTATTTCCTTCTGAAGAGGGATAAAAGAAAGGTTTGAATTTTGGCATCTTTTTCTGTATATATAAAACTTAGTTAAAATGAGAATTAAATTTAGAGCACTATTTATTTTTCCTAAATCTGTCCCGAAAAGAATATGATTTCGGTTGAAAGTGATAGGAATACCGAGTTTTTGTAAACACCAGGTTTCGAGCTGAGACCAAATGGGTTTAACCTTTTACAATCTGATAAAAGATGAATTATCGTTTCGGGTTCCTCGTTGCAAAAAGTACATATATTGTCATTTCTTTTGCCAATTTTAAACATAAATGTATTTGTGGTAAGAATTCCATTTAAAATTCTGTACTGAAACCATCGTAATTTCGTATCCATTGTACATTTAAATGGCAACAAAGAGCATATCTTCCATTCATCATCTGAAAAGCTACAATTTAATTTTACTTCCCATTTTTGTTTTGCTTTTGGTATCTTTGAGGACATAAGTTGTTTGCAGATTGATCTGCAACCCTTTTTATCTTTTAAAATAAAACTGAAATGAAATGGGATAAACGGCTTAGGAATTGCAATAAATGTAGCGTTTTCCTGAAATAGATGCTTGAAATTACTCTTAATTGCGCAAATTACACTGTTGTATTCCAAAAAATTTAGCCTTAATCCATAATTTGTTTCAATTTCATGAAGAAAGAGAAAACGGTTTTGGTTAACATGGACAAGGTCAGAGACAAAGTCAATACCTGCTGTACGCCATTTTTTATAATTTATTTCTTTACCACCAATCTTAAACCATTCGTTTTCCCATAAACATGATCTTAAAACATCATCAATTGTATTAGGATTGTGCTTTTTCTTTACCTTAGACCAAGCTAAAAGAACTTCTTTCCAAAAAACATTTTGGGAATTATTTGCTACTTTTAGTGTATAATTTGCGCCCTTTTCAAGATCATTAATATGTATACCAGTTAAAATAGCAAAAACATCAATCCTTTAGCATCAATACTTCCATTTACAATTCGTCTTATCCATGTACATTTCAGTGCTTCAAAGAATAAATCTACTTTAACCAATCTTAATCCACCTTCAGAATAATCGTTTGACAATTGATCTCTACTTATTTTATCTCTTGTACCTTTCCAAATAAAATTATAGATTTTCTTTTGTAACTCTTTTATAAACTCTTTAGACGGGTTAGGAATTGAAAGAACAAGATGGTTAAACTTTGGTATCAGTAGGGATTTGACTATAGTTATTCTTCCAAAAACTGTTAAGTTTCTTTTAGACCAATGATGCATTACCTTTGTCACCGACTCCATAACCTTATCATAGTTCAAATTAACCATTTCAACCAAATTGGTTGAAAATTGTACTCCCAATGCAGAGAATTTTCCATCTTCAACCCATTTTAGATTTTTATTTGTAATGCCAGGGTTTGGTTTTCTACCTCTAAGTGACCCAATATACACAACATTTGTTTTATCTTCGTTTATTTTCAAACCTGATAAACGTTCAAACAAATCCAGTGTTTTTAACGTTTGTATTAAACTCTCATTACTTCCATTTAAGATCACAGTCGAGTCATCAGCGTATTGGGTGATTTTACAATTAATATTTTCAACTGTAATACCACATATATTAGTATTTTTTCGTATGAGACAGCCCAACATTTCAGCACAAATTAGAAAGATGTAAGGGGACAAAGGGTCCCCCTGTCTGCAACCTCTACCTAAATCGAATTGTTTTGAGGAATTTCCATTGACTAAAACTGAGGATTTACTTTTGTTATAAAAAGTTTGATCCATTTTGTAAAAGATGGACCGATATTTAGAAAATCTAATGTTTTAAAAATGAATTTAAGAGAAACGGAATCAAACGCTTTTTCGAAATCTATAAGCAAAAGCATACCTGGTTTGTCATGTAATTTTGTGTATAAAATTAAATCATAAAGTAATCTTATATTTTCTCCAATATACCTTCCTTTCATAAAACCTTTTTTTTTTTCATTTATTAGGCTTGGTAAGATTTGTTTCATTCTTTCAGCAATACACGATGAAGCTAGTTTATAGGTTATATTTAACAAAGTAATAGGACGCCAATTCTTTAAGAATTGTTTTGGTTTGTTTCCTTTAGGAAGGAGGGTAATAATCCCTAATCTCTGCGTAACTGACAATTCCCCTGATTCATATGAATAGTTCAGAGAACGTAAGAGAAAACCTCCCAAGTCTTGAAAAAAAACTTTCCAAAATTCAGTGGTAAACCCATCAGACCCAGGACTTTAAGGCAGTTAAAAGTTCATTGTAAGTCAAATGGCCTTCGAGCTTTTCTAATTGATCTTGAGTTAATTGAGGTAAATCTGATCTTGAAAGATTTTGGTCGAATTCTTCCAAACATAAATTGTTGTCTTTACATTCATACAGTTTCGAGTAAAACTTAAAAGTTTCTTCCATTATTTGGTATTGATCTTTTATATCATCCCCGTTTGAATTTTGCAAATGAACGATTGCTTTATTTACACAGTTTCTTTTTTCCAAGTTCACAAAATATTTAGATGGTTTTTCTCCGTGTTCTATCCATCTTGCTTTGGATCGTAACATTACTCCTTCCATTTTTTCCTTCCTCATCTCCTCTAATTCAGACTTTTTAATTTCAACATTTTCTAAAACTTCTGTATTGTTTGAATCATCTAGCTCTTTTTCTAAAGTTTCTATATCTCTTTCAAGTACTTTTTCTCTATTTTTATTTTTTTTGCTTTTTTCTGATGCATATTTGAGCGTTTCCCCCCTTATCTCCATGAGCAATACTTCAAGAAACAGTTGTTCATTTATCGTAAACTCGAGCTCACTTGCAGGGATTTGATTTATATTGTTTAAGTTATATGGTGATACTGCATATTGTTTCTTAACATCACTAATTTTTTTCTTAATCCTATCTATATGTGACCGTACAGCACGAATGAGCCGTAAATGTCCTCAATTGTATTCTGAGTTACAGTGTAAAATGGGCATGAAGGTCGTATTCATAGGTACCTCAATTGGGTGCTACGTGTACCTCATTTAATGAGATACACGTAGCACCAAATTGAAATACCTATGAATATGACCTTCATGCCCATTTTACACTGTAACTCAGAATACAATTGAGGACATTTACGGCTCATTCGTGCTGTACGGTCACATATAATCAATATCTTTTAATAGCGTATTATTGAATTTCCAAAAACCCTTCCCACGTTTAATAGGAGATATGTCTAGCGAAAGACTAAAGCGCGCTTCAGACTCCGAGTATTGTACGTACAATATTGTATGTACAATATGTACGTTATTTAATCTATTGCCATTCTATTTCCAGTAATGTTTAAGTTCTAACGAATGTTTGATGACGAAAAATCGATAATATGTTACATACAATACCTAGCAGAAATATATTATCGATTTTACGTCATCAAACATTCGTTAGAACTTAAACATTACTGGAAATAGAATGGCAAAAGATTAAATAACGTACATATTGTACATACAATATTGTACGTACAATAAAAAGTCTGTATACTGCTTAACAAGAGAGTGGTCTGATCGATATCCAGGGTCTATTTTAGATTTCACTAAATATGTTGTAAGCTCTTCCGATATCAGAAAAAAATCTAATCTGGACTGTTTTAAAGGAGTTGGTTGACGCCAGGTATATCTGCGAGAGTTTGGGTTTTGAAGTCGCCACGGGTCTATCAATCCAAGTTCTTCTTTCATTTCTAAAACAGTTTTCTCGCTTTTGGATTATTTATGCGAATATAATTCGAGGTATCTAATTTTGGATCTTGAACCAAATTCCAGTCACCACATAACACACAATGGGCATTATCAAATGCTTCTATTACCCTTTTGATGTCGTGATAAAAGTTTGGTTTGTCATCATTTGGACCATATATTGATATAAGTGTTATACGAACATTGTTAATAGATACATCTAAAGCAACCCAATTTCCTTCTTCATCATTTTGTGTTGTATGAACTTTAAAATCTAAATTATTACTGAGAAATATTGCAACTCCTCTTGAATTTGAGGCAAAAGAGCTAAAAAAAGCTTCACCTCCCCATTCAGCTTTTACCATTATTTCCATATTCTTATCAAAATGTACATCTTGCAAACATAATATTGACACACTTTTGTTCCGCAAATAATGTAAAACATCTCTTCTTTTTTGTTTAGCATTTAAACCCCGGCAATTCATTGACAGAATTTTTACATCATTAGCCATACTTAAACATATTTTTTAACATCCATAATAACATCATGTGTAAGCTCTATAAGCATAGTATTATAACTGATTTTGAACATATAAACATTTGCATCTCAACTATATCACAATAATATTTTTCATAGTTTACATCATGAACATACATACCATAACACACACACATACACATAAAACGAAAAATTTTGATCTCGTCTGGCAAAAAATAAAAAAAAAAAAATTAAATTTAAGACAAAATTTAATTTAGACTCGCCGAAAAGGGCCACAAAAAGTGAAATTTAGAAGTAACAGTGATCGCGAGACCACTTCTCTGTGGCACTGTGAAAAAAGATGATAAATCGAAACTAAAAGCGGTTGATTGAAGTAGATGAGTAGGCCTATACTATCAAAAAAATTCTTCAAAAGGCACAAAAATTTACTTCATATAAATCACCACTAACTTCATAAAAATGAGTTATACACGTCACGCCACATAATTATGTAATGTTTCATAAATAATTAGATTATTACTAGAGAAAAAGCTGCATGCATATAATTAATTTGAGGCAGTGTCTTATTAACTGGACATGTATTATACCCCGCCAAGTATTGTTTCCTAGACAATTATATTTTTTTACTAACGACACAATCGTACTTGCATATTAATACATTTTTGTATCGTTGTCTACCATTAAAGAGAAATAAAATAAACATATATGTCTTCTTTTTTGGAATAGATAAACACAGGTGACAATATATTATTAGTTACCCTCTGTTTGTTCATGAAATATGTGACCGTTCACGGCGAATGAGCTCCTTGCTCCTTCAACATAATTATAGCTTTTTACGTTTTTACATGTGTCTCTTTTTCCACATTGCTGGCAATACATATCAAACAGTCATAATTAGCGGTCATTTCAAATCATCCCCAAGTCAACGAGGTTTAAGATAGTTCTCTCATTGTTAATTGTTGGTTATGCATACCTGTACAAAATACAATGCCTGGTAACCCACCACTTGAACAGGATTTAGCAAAAGCAAACAAAGACCAGAGCTATTAAAAGTTCTATAGCCATCTAAAGTAGAAGCTTATTATCCACTTCAACAATAGGATTATTGATTAGTTTTTGACTATCAAAATGAGACAGATGTCGGGCCAGCTTAAGTTACCGATGAATACGACCTTTGTACTTTTACACCGTAACTCAGAATACAATTTAGGGAATTCACGGCTCATTTGTGCTGCCGGGTCACATATGGCCAAAAATATTTACGGTCTGGTGCCGTATTTCATGAATCCGAAGGCTGAATGGAATACGGCACCAGACTGTGGATATTTTCCCGTATTGCGTGAGATCAAACAGGGGGTAACGATTTTATCCTTTAGTGAACAAGAATTCTATTATCTTCCGACTTGTTCGTAATCTTTGCTGAAGGACTTTAGTTTGTTTGATAATCTTACTGAAAAGCAGATCAGTTTCTTCCTTGCTTTTTTAAGAATGCCACAAGTGAAATATGCGCGCGAGTCTTAGGATATCGCGGAAGTCATGTTACATAAACGCACGCGTGTTAGGACTACCCAGGTAATGCCTGAGGGGTATCCAGGTAAAACGGATGTATGACCAATAATTTAGCAGAATTCTTATCAACTAAAGGATAAGATAGTATATTTATAATAAAAGACAGTACACGTATTATGTGAACCACTTCATAAGCCGTCTTAAAACATATATCTTGCTGTTCTTGTTCAGCATAATAAGAGAACCAGGGAAATTTATTATTTATGAAAAGGTTAATAATTTAAACCGAAATCATATCCAGGTTAACCTTTCTTGGTACTTCTAGTCTGGTTGCAATTGTAATAACCGAATACGACCGAATATAGCCAAAGATAGCCACTTGTTAGAACACTTGTAATACGTTATAATGACGGTTTGGGTCAGCTGGTAAATCTCGTTGCCCAAGCTAGTTTCTTTTCGTGTTGCAATTTCCCTTATGAACTTTGACCCTTCAGAACAAGTACTTAACTTTAAATTCCCCTAAAATCAAAGTGACCTTTGCAGGGGGGTAGTTGAACCGGCAAATGAATTGGTTTGCTAAGGCAACCCCCAAAGAAAATTTCACCCCCCCTCCTGAAACCCACTGTACTCCACAAAAGAAAATTGAAACCTCTAACCCATATAGTGTACAACTAAACTTTAGCCCAGTAAATATAAAATTTCACCTTTATTTTTCTCAAAAATAAAGGTTAATGTCGGGTTATACAGAGGGTATACAAAGGGTATTAAACATGTTTATTTATTTGATAATTCACTGAAAATAATCGAACATAATGTTATTTAAGTGTTGACAAAATATTTGACACAACAATGCTTGTTGTTTTAAACTAACATTTTGACAACATTTAAAAAATATTCTTGTAGTGTGTTTTCATACAAAACATTTTAAAACATTTTCATGACCTTTATATAACCCGACAATTAATGTTATTAAAATGTTTTTATCCAAAACCAAAACCCCAAATATAACCTGATTAAAATGTTTTTAAAACTGTTTGTGTTTGCTGGGTTCCTAGGTAAAATGCCTATAATCTGATTTCTGTATTTCTGTTACGCATCAGCGCAAGTGCATTATTGTGTCTAATTTCTCGAGCAACAAGTAATACGCGTTCATTAACCTATTTTATACAGGAGAAGAAGAAAAACACGTGATTTTTGCTGTTTTTATAACAAAATTATCACTAAACATATTGGAAAATAGAACCAAATATAAATGCTTTAACCCGCCCGAAAAATGAATCAAGCCTACGCGACGCGAGCGCATGCGAAAGAACTGCGCGTAGTACGCGGAGTGCACATTATACACAATCAATGCATGGTTTGGAATTTTCTAACGCTTGCTCTGAATGGTTCCCGCTATCTAGGAGTGTATGAATTAGCAATGAAGCAAGTAAGATGATACGATTTTCTTATCATTTCGAAATAATTACTTTTCACTATCTGATCTGACGAATGACGTGCCAACTCTAGCCTCCAAACAATAAAACAAAATAAGATACGGTTTGGTTTAGGTGATAATAGTTTTATCGACAAAAGTAAATGAGACGGGTATTGGCATATGCAATTTTTGGTGAATGGGCACGAATAAAAACTAGAAGAAGAACTTCTTACAATGTGATTTGGTATCTCCACTCTTATATTGATGAATCTGAAGATAAAATGCTTTGAATTTTGAGCCACCTGTCACTTCGACAGATGAAAACTTTTTACCTCTATTATTATTATTATTATTATTATTATTATTATTATTATTATTATTATTATTATTATTATTATTATTATTATTATTATTATTATTTATTGGGCGCTATCTTTTGTCAATAGTGTGAAATTGGTTTATAGTATGTGTATAACGTCGCTTGTTTGATTCTTTTTATTATATGTTTCAAAGTATCAGAAAAGTTTGCCCTTTGACCTACCATAATGTGCTAACAGTACACCGTAACAATGTGATTGGGATGTCGTTGTACTATCTATGACATGGTTATTGTTGTGATACGAAACAACACCTTTTCCAATATATCAGTATTATTTACTCCCATTGGGTTACATTTACTATACGGATACAAGATCAAAAGATGATTTGGTTCTTACTTACATCATCATCCAATAGACATTGTGTGATAAAGATGAGGACCCCCTGTAAATAGTAAATATCAATCTACTGTTAATACATTGTTTTTACGAATGTGTGCGGCTATGTCAATGTTTACAAGAACCACTGTAAAGTGTTATATGACATTAAATTTGGATTAGTTTAGAATAATAATTTTGCTTAGGATTTGGAAGATATCAAAAGTCAAATCCTGTCGAAACAGAAATACATTTTGTACGTTTATGATTCATACGTCTTTGAGCTATAGTCTCAACACAGCAAAGAGATACGTAGTAATATAAATTTCCTTTTGGGGGTTAAAGTATTTTACATGTTCAGTGGCATACACTAAAAGTAAGGGTCAGTTATCTAAGGGGCAAAGACAAAATAATTCCCGGTTTTGTGCTTACCAGGCCAAATGTCAATTTCCACAATTTTACACTGGGTGGGCGGTAGTGATTGAAATTTAATTTTTTGGGATGGTTAATTCTAGGAGACTAAAAAAACACCACACACTTCTAAAAAGATAATAAGAATGACTAGTCGTTGTGACTACCACTCCCATAAGTCCAAGAGCCACTATCCTATATCTGATCAAATTGATGCACTTCAAATACCCATGGAATACCTAAAATGGGGCATAAGCCTATGCACGGTGGCCACCACAACAGATCACAGGTGACGTAATTATGCAAAACTACTTTACCTGAAGTCCATTGCCGATATTAAAGAGATACGAGAACACCGATGTGTGATCGAATTGAAGCACTCCAAACATCCATGTAATACCAAGAAGGGGTAGCAGGATAACAACGGCTCAAATACTTGCCCTTCGATAATGAAATATCAAAATCATCAATTCAAATGTTGAATATATTTCTCAAGCTTTTGAGACCCGTGTTGTAAGCAAACACATTCGGAGTAGGCCCTATGGGAAGCGAATTTAAACTGCATTAAAGCTTAGGGCCAGTATAGTCGGACGTTTCTTGACGCGATTTCCCTTTAGGCAAAACGACTGCCAGAAATGGTAAGTGCAATAGCTGCCATGTGAACATTTGGCAATTTACACACAGTAAATTGTACCCATCTACATATGGCAGCTCCTTTTCTGCTCCCATCTACATATGGCAGATCCTTTTTCTGCTCTCCGCTGCGATTTATGAATTGCTTTCTTTTCATGTTTTTTTAGCCGCGACGCAAAATACTGCGTTAAAACGTACGCAAAACAATAAACGCAATAAACTAAACAATGTCCCGTTATGATATAGAAGCGATAAGCTTTACATTATGTTGAACACTAAAGTTGACAAATAGGTGTAAGTACAGAGTATTCAAGAAAAATTGTTGTATGCATAATGTCATTCTATTAAAGCCTTAATATACGATTTCGGACACATTTTAATGTGGTTATTCTTTGCCAAACTATTGTAAGTAACAACTGTCAGTAAAGTGTTCTGGTCACCAAAGCAATGCGGTAAAGGTAAAGGTAAAGGTAAAGGAGACGATTCTGTATAAACAGTGATCGGAGTGCCCATCTCTCTTTCATTGGCGATTGGGCCAGACTCCTCCATGTAATATTGCTATAGGGGGATCGCTACACCTCCTCCACAGCGAGTCTGTTACCTTCCCAGCATTTAAGAATGCCGGTACCCATTTATACACCTGGGTGGAGAGGAGTAATCGAGATAAAGTGCCTTACTCAAGGGCACAACATGATGGCCTTGCCGGGGCTCGAACCCGCAACCTTCCGATTATGAGTCGATGCCCGTTCCGCTCGGCCACCGTGCTCCCTAAAATGAGGTAAAATGAAAGTAAACTCACTGTCATAGGCGCTTAACTGTGGGTGGTTTAAGTCATAATTATTCAAACTTGCTCTGTTGTCCTAAAAACACAGCAAATTTGGCTGAATTCATTAAGTGTAAGTTGGGACATGTGTGAAAATTACAAATATGACAACAAAAAAGGTTTGATAAAAAAAAACAATTGACCAAACTCATTTTAAACGACCGTACATTGTGGCTTTAAGTGAAAATAACGCTGTTTAGCACATGTAAAATTTGTTATGCGAAAGTAACTAGTTCCCCTTGACTGATATCTATGACAAAATCCTAAATCAAACAGCGCCATCAACGTCAGCTCCGCCAGGAAGCAGTTGTCGATTTGCTGGAAACGTGTTTATTTTCTGCAAACACAATGCGTCACAAAACTCTAACCTTAACCCTTACCCTAAACCTAAACCCTAACATTAACCCTAACCCTAAGGGTTGGTAGTACATATATTGAGGCCAATTAGAGTTGCAGAAAGAAATGCGGGAAGCGTGCGGGAAGCGTGCGGGAAGCGTGCGGGAATTAAGAATTGTTAGCAAATTAGGATTTGTTTAGAATAATCATTTCGAACTATATATTTCATTGACAATCCTGATGAACTTATTGCCGAAAAATGTGTTTGTTTCTTCTAAATGCTCACCTAATACGATCTCTCTCTGACCTTTCCTGGTTAGTTTTCAGTTTCAGAAATTTTCGGATGATGATATACAAGAATACAAAGTTCACCTGTAAATTATCAAATATTGGAATCAAACCAATCTTGGGACTGGATTCTCCGAGGAGACTTACGGTAGCATAAATAGAGGGCGCTGTGGATCGTTATTGTGCTAAAAGCTATGGGAATAACGGGATTTACATCTGAATCAACACGTAACATCCACATTCTTTTATGTATGGTAGTAATTGCTTATGATTTATAGTTACAATTCGGCTGATAATAAATATTGTCATCAGTGCCACCCAATGATATTGCGTTATTCATTCAAGACTCCAGTGAACATGGATTTCCCACTAATCGGATTATCACAATGATAGCGGATAACCAAATATCTGTATTAAACAAAACATTTTTTGTTTCTCTACTGACATTATAGCAGTCCACGTTTTTGTAATGCAAATGTTTGACCTAATGACACACTTTCGGAGTCAAAGTCTGAATCAGAGAGCAAAATACAGTCTTTCGACAGTGTTTCTAAATAAAGTAGGTAATGGCATACAACCCCACTTAAAAAAAGCAAGGGAATGTTCCGGCTTGGGATTCGAGCCCACGACCTTCCGATCTCTAGACAGACGGAACCATATCCATTAGGCCACCAGCTCCCACTGATAAACAGTGGTTAAAACCAGTGTTCCATTGCTTTGTTGAGAGAGAGAGAGAGAGAGAGACGTCCTCATTTTGTTAAAACTTACTGTTGCGATCAAAATGGCAGGACCAGCAAATGCAAAAATCAACCCATCTTCATACATTAACCAGCATCTAAAACATCAGGCGTGGTAAAAGAATAATTATAATAGCATAATATGACGATGACGACGATGATGGTGACGACACTGAGGATCATGAATGCTACAACGATAACACTAATGTCCATGAGATGAGGATGACGTCGACGACGATAAATCATGACAATGAAGATGTCAACAACGATAATGATTAAAATGATGATAACGATGATGATGATGATGATGATGATGATGATGATGATGATGATGATGATGATGATGATGATGATGATGATGATGATGATGATGATGATGACGATGATGATGATGATGACGATGATGATGACTTGGATGATGATAACGATAAGATGATTAGGATGATGATAATAATAATAATGAACATTTTTGCCTTCCGCTTTTAGCATATTCCGAAATCCTTGCACCTAGGGTTCCGCCAAGGGTTATGAATGCAATTACACCCGGTACACCTGTAACACAGATTGATGGGAAAATCAGTTTTATTTCAGCAAATGGTCTTTGTCTTCAACGGAATAGTGACTTCACTAATTATAATCATCTCTATAATACTGTGGTGAAACGGTTTTCAAATAAACATTCAAAGTAACATAGAATGTTTCGTAAAGTTGCAATTTACGATTAATACTTTATAGCTTTAGTTGCAGTGATTCAATAACTAAATATGGATGACAAAACTTTCCCTTATGCAATTTGCACTTTGGCCAAATCATTTTGGTGTACAAGTAGGTTTTATTTTATTAAAGTTTAAGTGCAATTTTTAAATAATAAGGGTGTTCGTTTATTTGATTCGTAATCAGGTCATTAAATTAACATTCAACCTGGTCTCCCAAGTAAACTGCCATATACTTAGTTTAATAGTCAAGTTACCTATGGCTGTAAACCTATGGCTATGGCAAGTTACCTATGACTATATTGACGTGCTCTTTTTGTCAACGTTACATTAAGGTGACTGTTGCTTTCTTGCCGTGCGGGGCTATTATATATTCGAACTCCATTAATTACAAGTCCACACCTATGGAAGTATCCGGCGTCAGCCCTGCCGGGCTTGCGGCCTTGATGTTTCTTTATACTGGACCCTCATCCCGTCAGGGTTTAAAAAAATTAAAGGCTGCAAGCCCGGCAGGGCTGACTCCGGCGACTTCCATAACGAGGACTTGCAACTAATGGAGTTCCAATACATACTTAGAGCCAGCCCGTCACACGTTTTATTTTTATCCCGTAATTTCCCTCATTCGTATGGCCCTGCCTACTGTCGCGTGCTCGCTAGCGTGCCCTCTATCGTGTTTTTGAGCGCTATTGTTTTTAGCCCTGCGAGGCAACATTGAACAATATTGTTTATGAGCGCTATTGTTTAACTGCCGGTACCTCCACAATCTCATCATAACATTTATAATTGTCCATTCCTGCATCAATGTTTCCAATAAACTTGGCGTCTTATGCCTGTAATTATGCAGTCGTTATCGAATATTGTGTATCTTGCGTATATTTGAAGGTCTGAAGTGAAGTATTGATTTATCTTTCCACATGACCAATGTTCATTGCCCACAGTAGTGAATCATTGAAAAAAATTAAGAAAAACACCAAAATTTCCGACCTACCGATCCACCCTAAATATCCAATTGGAGAGCAAGCAAACAATATTTTTTGGCCTGATATGCCAAGGATGACCCTTAAAGTCAGAGACTTATTTCCAAAGGGGTCCTTTAAAAAGTGCTTCTTAAAAATACACAATACAAACAATGAAAAAAAACCCAATATATACAACTATTTTAAAAATGAAACACCTAGATTACAATATTAACTAGAATTACGCGATTCGTAATTAAGATGGCCCCCACACAAATAACAGAGGTGTCGCAAACCTGGTCTAAAACATTGACAGGAGACCCGATACATAATTGAAAAAACAACCCTCTAATGCTCGATATATTTTACAGGTATAAAATAGTCAGATTGCTGAATGAGAATGCAAATTCAAAATAAATGATCACAAGTCAGTTTCTATTTGACTTACGGGCACACTTAATTAAACACTGGTCAATGAATTATAACAAAAAGTAGGAGACCGGGTTTTATTTCCGAGGAACTATTTGTCATAACTGAACTTTTGGTGTTAAGGAAACGATGGTTAAGTTGTGGGCACAAGTTGGTTATAAACCATCCACATGCTTGTTTTGCGCTGATCGATTTGTCTATAAATTACATCACATTATAGTTCTAAGTGTGTCTTAGGTAGACTGCACCATGTACAGTTATTGCCTATAGGGTGTTCAATTTACTTATACTTAGTTTAGTTCTATATTGTCATTGTATTTCTCTTTAATGTTTTCTTTGTTTCTTTATATTTGATTATGGAAAGCAAAAAATTGCTTATGTAAGGTCTAAAAAATTGTACATGCTTGACCTATATTTTGTAAAATAATATAACACGTTTCAGTCTTTTGAATTACATTAATTAAAAATAATATTTAAGACAATAGTTACTAAACCTTGTCTCTAGATTTTGCATGATTCTGTTATGTATGTCACAGTGTAAGAATAGTGTACATTTTGACCTTAATTTGATTGAGAAGGGTTTTTTTTCACCACTTCATTTAATAGCTTTTTGCTCTCTTTTTCCAAACTGCCCGAATGAACTCATTTCAAATGTAGACTCCTATAATGTTTTTGGTGTACTATCATAATTATGTCAGAAGCAATTCAAAACAAACAGAGGAAAAGAACGAACAGACAGGAAGTGCACGTTTGTTTGTGATAGACCACAGAATTGCTTACCTCTTCACTTACTAGCCTTTGGACAACTTTTGGGCTTGTGAACTGAAAAAGAAAATCAAACGTTATACTATATTATTTTCGTGACGGCAGACCTGATCACGGAGCTCATGATGAAGCACCTATTGCAGCTAGTGGTCTTTTTCTTGCCATGGTTGTTGGAAACTACAACAAATGCACAAGGTATAGTAAGCTTGAATAAGAAATAAAGAATAGATTGTATACAATATATTATATGGTGCATATTACCTTATTGTATCAGGGTTTTTTTTTACTTATCCGTGGTTTAAGAAAGATGCATCTTTCGGAGCATCTGTTGGAAGTATTACTGCTACCACAGATACTAAAAAATTATAGAATGTACCAAAATGCCTGATACCAATCTTTTGGCGGCAATAATATAATCATAGTTACGGGTACAGGTATCAAAATTTGAAATAGCCACATCCTCCACTATTCTCTGGTCATAAGGATTTTAGGAAAAACAGCCTGCTGTATCGTTGGTGCACTAGTTATAAACGAAAAGCTCAAAGTAGAAATTTTGGCTTCCATCTTTGTCAATTATTATTAAAGTAGAACTGCTTTCTGTTATTTCTCAAGTACATTTTTTATATAAAAACGGTAGAGCTCAGTGTTTCATTAAATTGTTTAAAGGTGCAGAATAATATTGTACGCGGATGTTTTTAATAGGAGGCTAATTTGATTTACTTAGGTGATACATGTAAATTGCTACAGAAAGGGCCTTTCTTTTCTTATTTGGCGGGTACTTCGAAAAAAAAACCCAACAGATGTGCGACAACAAGGTAGTGATCAGAATCCGGACAAAAGCAGCAATTTTATTCTGCTAGTACATATTATGCTTATATTCATTTTAATCTGCCTGATATAACTACAGGTTCTATTCAGAATGTAACTGTTACTGCTGGAGCAGACATTTACCTTCAATGGCTGATTAAAGATCAAATAATATCTTTGAACTGGGTTAAAGATAGCGTCGCCGTTACAGATCTGGCACGAGAAATATATGTCATTCCGGAACGTGGACTGCTAATACTGAACAGTGAATGGGGAGACGGAGGATATTATACTTGTGTGGCGATAACAAGAAAACACAAACGCGATAAGGTTAAGGAGCGGGTGTTTAAGGTGGAAGTGGTTCCATCTAACCATATGGACCAGAACACTGTTGTGGGTATGTTATTGCTTATTCGCCATCAATTGCTTGTTAAAGCAATATTGTGATATTTTCTCACGAGCCCGCCCTAATTTTTTCTAGATATCTAGATTTTTACACTAATGCAATGTACTTTGATATGCCCTGCAAAAAATCTACCTAATAAGCTCTATTTCTTACAAAATCTGAGATTTAATAATAAAAGGTCGCATTCCGTCCGTTTATTATTGCGATCGAAATATTACTCGAACGCATATACGTGATACCCATATAACACTGTATCTACACGGCGTGCGGGAAGCTCATAGCACATCAAAAGAACCGAACTCGGTCGCGATAGACGGAGTGGCGCGCATTGGCGACATTATGCGCTGGTATTAAATAGCGATACCAAATCTGTTCGGGTGCAAATAAGTTTATTGTAGTAAAGTGTTTAAACCACGAGGATAGAGACACTGATTTTAATCTTGGGAAAGCCGCTGCAAGCCTAAAACTGCGTTCACACATAAACGCATATACGGTATATACATTGAGCAATGTGTAGTTTCTACAAACTACCGCCGTGTGTTAAACCAATGCAGTTTTAATAAATATGGTTTTACTTCTGTTCTGAGAATATATAATTTAACCTTAAAACGAAGAAGGGAGGAATGCTGATGTTGACAGCTGGCCAAACTATTTTAGCTAATCGTAGGAGATATCGACTTTTAGCTGGGTTTAAATAATTATTTCTATAATGTATGTTCAGATAAAATCTGGTTTAAATCGCACGTTCCTGGATTTTTAAGCCGTTATTAAAAAATATGCCTATTTTTTTGTATGCATAGCCTGAATTTCCACATTTTTGTGAGGGCGCGCTCACACTATGACGTCAGAGTCATATTATGTAGGGATTTTTTGTATATATTTCAATATCACTTGATAGAGGAGACACGATGATACCTGCACATTGGTAATAAGTATATATTGTATAATGACATAATACCGTAGAATCCCATCTACAAGCATAATATGCTTAATGAGTTTTTTTTTTCTTTTTTTACGAAGGAGATAAAAGGCACACGCCCTACACAACAACAAAAATTGACTGCACGAGCAATTATCGTTGTAAGACCAATCTATTTTAATGTTTTTATACCTTTCGTCTCTCTGGTCAAAAACCACTCATTATAGGTAAATGCGGAGAGCCCCTCATCGTAGTTTCTGTTAAAACAATGGCTCAGTGGGACGAGGTTTAATTTTATGTTTATCTCACAAACCTTCAATTTCAGATGTTCCAACTCAAATTGTAACCGTTGTTGCCGGTGAAGATTTACATCTTGAATGGCTCAATGAAAATCCGTCTCATGTCATCTGGATTAAAGACAACGTAACTATTAGCAGCAGCAGCGTTGCAGGTCGGAAAGGACGAATCGTCACAATACCGGAACAAGGGCTACTAATACTAGACAGTGCTTTGGAGGACCAAGGGTTGTATACCTGTGTGGTGATAACCAATCAAAATTACGTTACGAAGCAAACGTTTTCGGTAGATATCGACGCCATATCCATTGATGTGGATGGAAGCACAGAAGAAGGTAATTTTATGTCCCTGAGGTGAACCCGAGTCACGGCCGAAAGAAATAAAGCAGATTAATCGCAGAGTGCTTCACTTTCCCAGTGTTTAACCGGGTACGACAAACGTGACGTTACTAACAGAAAGCATACTACGTAAAATAACAGTGCTCATTTTCTTTATTTTCTTTGCACCAGTTTAATGCTAACATTCACCTTGATAATGGAGCAATGTAATGTTAAAATTGCACAGTTTAGCCATTTGAAAGCAGGTCAGCGAGAATACTGTAAACTAAATTGGCAAAAATTAGACACACCGGGAAATCTGTTATTCCCTGATACAGTCAGGTAAAAACATACATTTTGAATAATGTTAAATAGTTAGGTGCTAGTTTTATATATTTTTGTTTTGTGCTTTTTCTCCATGAATAGATTTATGCGGATATTCTCGTGTCCGTGGTAAAATTGTTGGAGGACAAGTCTCGGAACACGGGCAATCACCATGGATGGTTATGTTGTGGTCAAAGGTTAAAAGGAGGCCTGTGTGTGGTGGAGTATTGCTGAACCAAAGATGGATTGTAACTGCAGCTCATTGTTTTTCACCACCACGTGGATTAAACAGCTCGGACACGTAAGAATATTAATGCCGGAGAAAAAGTAACCAACTGTTTTAAAGCGGATTACATGTGGTGATTAAAAGAGAATTATGGGGTACAGCGCACGCGCAAAATACGTACACGTCACTTACAAAGCAATTTTTAAAGATTACTTTACTTACGAGAAATAACATGAATCCCATTTCAAAATTGAATAGGCAATGAAAAGTAACAAAAAGCTGGGATCAAATTCAGGATTTCTAATTTGCGACGGAGACTAACTTTATTATGTGGAAAATGTTTGGGAACAAACCTTAAAATTGGAACTAATTTTTAATGGAAATACATCATATTTTCCTCATGATTTATGCTAAACATACCACCTGTATGCTGCGTTCTTCGTCCAGGATAGAGACGAAGTTTCCAAATTTACTTCGACTTAATCCATGAAGACAAACCCAGGCATGTGTTCGGTAATCTCGCTCTATGCTCACGAGCTTTACCCTCTTGTTAATCCTATTCAAATGATACACATATTAAATAATTGTCTAGCATGATTCTGAGATGCATCATGTTGACGTGTAAGAATACCAGAAAACGTGCAAAGCGTAACGCATTTGTCGCTGGTGCATAAAGCCTCCGCTTAATCTCCCTTGCAAGTGTCGATCCTTATTACTAATAATATATCCCGAATAGAATCCCGAATCCAGAATAATAACCAAAATCAGACTTATAAATATTTTGGAATATTCTCTTTTGCAAGGGACTCGTTTGAAATTCGTTTAGGAGAACACAGTACAACAGAAGATGACGGGACGGAAGTCACCGTTGGTCTTAAAACTGTCATCATCAATCCGAACTTTGACAAGGACACCTATGACTCCGATATCGCTTTGCTTAAACTCAGGCAGCCTGTCACATACACAGATTACATTTCTCCTCGTAAGTATGGCAACAACAAGGCATCTGTGTCCTCTATATCATCAGAAATGGGTAACACTGAAAATAGGGACCCACATTTTATGATTTTTCATAAAATTTGATCAATAAGTTAATAACTTAGTATTTTCAAATTGACATATGAATGACGTATGAGTGAGAACCAAGGATCAAAAATCAAAATGACAAACAATACTCTTTTTAAGAGAATTTGATCAAGTTAATAACCTTGTTTTTTTTCAAATATACGTGTAAGTGACGCATATTTTATTGCTTTAGCATGGGAGAAATGGGTAATACTGAAAATGTTTTTTCTTATAACTATAAAACTATTAGTGTACGACCCCCTGGTGTGTTTTTTATTTTTTGTTTTATTATTGTATGACTTAATTTTGTCTCAATCATTTGACGCCATCCTGTCGGTCATACTAGACACCACTAATCCACCATAAAACCCTTTGGCCTGCCATGACACCATTGACCATGCTTGGTGATTAGGCTTTGACCACCGACGTCTAGATTGACCCACTGTGACACCCATAATCAACTATGACACTCTTGACCCACCATGACACCCACTTACTCTCAATGAAACCTACCCGACACCCCTTCACTCCTGAGCCCTTTTATCGTGGCACTTGAGAACCAAGGATCCCCCCTTCAAACAAAAATTACAGACATGGCCATTTATAAAGGAATTTGATCAATAACTGATATTTTTAATTGTCGTTTAAGTGACGTATATGTTGCTTAAGCTTTCCAGGAACCTTTCCCTTTATAGAATTTTATCAAACGCCCCTAATGGAAATAATTTCTTGCCAATTTATCACCACGCATGCTCAATACAATGATTAAATCAACCTGGTTGTTTACTAATTGTATTGAGCATGCGTGGTGTCAACCTCTATGCAGAAACCAAAATATCGTTTTGTCTAAAAACACTATTTTCTCTGAAAATAGTGAAATTTTATATTTTTTATATTACACACTATCATCGCTTGAATATTTGTTTTGATGAAAGTATCTTAAATAATTCCCTTTATTCAGCCTTTCCTTCTTATTCCCATGTTCGATTCAGAAGTAAACACTAATACCAAAATTATATAATGTAATGGCGGAATGAATTCTGACCATCATTTGGCTCGTCGGATTACTGTTTGCATTAATGGGTCATTTAATGTAACTTTTTATTATAAAATTGGTTTTGAAAAGCCGTGTTTAAAAGATTGTCTAAGAAGCTTGAATAACGTGAATATTCTGCATTTTCAGTGTGTATTCCAAGCGAATTACAAATGCAAAGATTCCTAAGACCTGGCAAAAATGGTGTTGTAACAGGATGGGGAGAAATTGTAGAAGATGGAGATTACTCAAGGGATCTCAAACAGGTATGCAATACATTGGGTTATTTCAGTTGAAATCCATGCACCCCCTGTGGAAGATATAAACACCTTAATATATCACACAGGGAGTGTGAATTTCAAATGGGGTTACCTGAATGGGTGGCCCCATTTAAACAATATACACTCCGTGTGTGGGAGATTAGGGTCATGTCTTCCATATGGTGTGTGTGGATTTCAACTGGAATAGCCTATTATTTGACAAGACTCGTTTACGTATATATATATATATATATATAATTATGGCGACGTACGTGAACAGTGAACACATGACGTCATTTGTATTTGTGTAGGTACCGCTGCAACTGAGTGCGACCCCTAGGATTAAAAAATTGTCAAACTGTCCCTCTCAAACCTCATTCTGTGATCCTAACGAACAAAACAAATGGCATAAGTATTTTTGAAACGACAAATTTGGCAATAATATATATTGTGGACATTTTGAGAGTATCCAATTTTGCATTTAGAAGATGCAGGCTTTCAATAAACATCAATATAATTAATGGGTACCAAACATTCTAATACTGCCTGAGTCACAACCTCAGTTTGAAAGCCAATTCACACGAATGTTTACAACATTTATCACGGTTGTTTGATGTGACCATTTATCTAACAAAACATTACATAAAGTTCAATTCTAGAACTTTAAAATACCAACAGCTATGACACTAACGTACACATATATGTTAACTCATTTTTAACTCATATTTTCTTTCCTTTATCAAATTTGTCATCTGTTTCTGTCTTTTTGTGGTAATTGATATTCTATAAACTGAAGAATATTAAAATGAAGGCGCTATTTACATATATTTCAAATTTAATTTAACCCAATAATACGAGTTCCCAGCAAACACAAAAACGTTTTTAAAACGTTTTAAATAAGTTATATTATGGCCTTTGATTTAGGAAAAAATGTTTTAATAACATTAAAATGTCGGGTTATATAAAGGTCATGATAACGTTTAAAAACGTTTGTATGAAAACAAACTACAATTATATTTTTATATGTTTTCAAAAAATGTTTTTGTAAACTATTTTTACAATCATTTTTGCCAAATATTGTGTCAATACTTAAATAACATTATGTTAAAATGTTTGAACCCAGTAAACACAGAAATGTTCTTAAGATGTTTTTTTTTTTTTCTAAAGCTTTTAATAACATTTAAATGTCGGGTTATATAAAGGTTATGAAAACGTTTTTAAAACGTTATTGAAAATATTTTGGGCAAACGTTTTTCCATTATATAACCCGACATTTAAACGTTTTCTGTAAAACATTTTTTGTTTGCTGAGCAGTAGATTATCAAAAAATGTTTTTAAGGTTATGAAAACGTTTTATAATCTTAATATACCTTTTATATAACCCGACATTTAAACGTTTTCTGACAACCTTTTATACCCTTTTGCGAATGATGCAAGTAGTTTGAAAAATTCTTTGCTATAATGTTACTAATTGTTATGATATTTTAATGAAATTATGCAAGTGTTTACCCCTTGTAAAGATGCAAACAAGATTTAAGATAAATAGCGCCATCAATTTTGCTTTAAAATTGATACAGTTTGGAAAATAATATATACAATAAGCCAAAGAATTAAGGTACCAGTTATGTTCACCCCTGTATATCCTAAATAAAGACAGATATGTCACAATTAAAACAAGCAGTCAATACCTGTACTCTTTAGCTCTGATTTAAGACCTTATTTGTTGAAATTGGTTGAGAATTAAAGAAACGGTGATCTAAAAACCTAATGAAGAAACGAAATCAAAAGTTGCACTTTTGTGTTCTAATCAATAAAAGCACGACGCTATTTTTAACATGCTATAATGGAAGCGCAGCGCTAGTTCTCTTGTTCACGAACGCTTTGTGTACAAATCAATAGGACATTTAATGCAGCAAACTGCAACTTTTAAATTGGTATCTTCCTTTAAAAATTCGAGCTAAAAGATGCAGTTATTAGCTGCTGGTTCCAATTATGACATATCTGTCTTTGTTTAGGATATACAGGAGGTGAACATAACTGGTACCTTAATTTTTTGGCTTACTGTATTCTGGACATTTTGAGAGTATATCATTACCGTAAGGCGGTTTATTTTGGTATTCTTAGGTCTAGCATGGCATAAGATCCTCTTTGGTAAAAATATGGCGTTTTTTTCCTATTTAGGACTTTACAATGCATTGCGTATTTGTTCATTTGTATTGGTTAAACAACCAACCCTTTTAAAAGGACTGAGCACAAGGACTCTTCGTTGACTGAGACTGTACATGAGAAAGGCAATGAACCAAATTGTAACCGAACGAAACGTCTCGCACATGTTCCCCACCTTAGTATGCAACTAGATGTTCACGCTTTAGAAATAAGACTCAATAAAACATCTTCTCATGTTGTACCAGCAACAAAAGATTAGTGATGTTATTCAGGGCCACATAACTTTCAGCAAAAAAAGGACAGGTCACTTGAACGACTCTTTTCAGAGCCACCAACTCTTTTCATAACTGCAGTAGGGAAAGCGCCCTTTTATAGAGGCTATGGCTATTTTCAGAGCCACCATATCTTAAGTAGACAAGGGTCAATCTTACTATACCATTAGAGGGCAAAGAGTGGCCAGCTATTATGCAGACAAGTGGCAGTCTACATGCAGTATTCTTAACATTTTTTAATATTTGCTGGCGAACCAGTTGAAACCTTTAACTTGTTATATTTCTAATTTTTAGGTGCGACTATCCATAGTCTCTCAGCAGTTTTGTGCCAATGCTCACCAAAGGTACATTATAACCAGTAATATGTTCTGTGCGGAAGCGAATGGCCGAGATGCTTGCAAGGGAGATAGTGGAGGACCGTTTGCTATAAAGGTATAACGGTTAATATGTTTAATATAAAAGCTGTGGTTTAACTATTTTAGGGCCAAGTCGGCTAATTGCTTTTCTACGATCAGATGCTGTTGATATAAAGACGAAGTATGTGGACACCCATGCACTTTTTAAAATGTAATTGTAATTGATAGTGGCGTAAGTTCACCATGCGCCAATCAGTGGCGTAGATTTCTTTGTGACGTTTGGGGGATGAGATTTGAAAACAATTCACGAAGTATACTAAATGCAGCGGCTTTTGGCTCCAAAATAAGATTATGGAACAAATGCTACAAATTTTGCCATTTTGAAGCTAAACTGTTGAAATCTGAAACATTTTGCACTTTGGGGGCTAAAATGGCCAAATATGAGGTTCATTTGATCAGAAACCCACATACAGCCGTCAACATTGGGGGGATGATTGTATGGACCATCATCCCCTGCAAAATATTGGGGGGATAACCCCCCCCCCACGGATTTACGCCTATTACGCCAATATGGAATGAAGCCGACGTAAAGTAAATGATCGCACGACGACCGTTCTTCATACTGACGTACTAGCCCGTACTTATTGTTTTAAATTTGCCGGTAATAATATGTCTTTATTTCTTTTGAAAGTTATATAAAGATAAAATCTATTTATTTTACTACAGACATTATACATCTAGAACAAAATATAGAGAATGTCTAATTTACACAACCCGATTTTATATTGATATTCTTTTAAACCTGATTTTCTCGAAAAGTTATCTATTCGCGGTGCCCAACGTTGCGCCACTATACAGTAAGCCACAAAATTAAGGTACTAGTAACGTTTAACCCCTGTATATCCTAAACAAAAAAGATATGTCATTATTGGAACCAGCAGCCAGGAGCTGCATCTTTTTGCTCGAATTCAAGACCTCGTTCGTTGAAATTGTTTAAGAAATAAAGACACGACGATCCAAAACCCCAAGGAAGGTGCCAATTTAAAAGTTGCAGTTTCCTCCATTACATGCGCTATTGATTTGTACTTCCATTGATTAGCACGTTAAAACTAGCGTCATGTTTTCATTTATTAGAACACAAAAGTGCAACTTTTGATTTCGTCTCTTCTGTAGGTTTTTGATCACCGTTTCTAAATTCTAAACCAATTTCAACAAATAAGATCTTGAATCAGGGCTAAAGAGTTCAGGTATTAGCTGCTTGTTTTAATTTTGACATATTTGTCTTTATTCAGGATAATAGAGGTGAACACAACTGGTACCTTAATTTTTTGGCTTACTGTATGGAATGAAGTCGACGAATAATTGTGTAATCGCGTGAATGGGATTATTGTAACACCTTTAAGTACATTCTTGTTCGTAAATAAAGGGGAATATAAGTTAATTCAATAAAGGGCGAACCAAGCAAATAATACTTCAACAAAACTCATCTTGATGAAAATATTAATCGTGAAACTCGTGGTATCCCACCCTTTTGTTAAAGTGTTTAAAGTTCGTATTTTAAATTTACTATAATACATATTATTTAAAATAATCGCCCTTTCTACTGGTAATGAATATGCAATCTTAATATTTTAGGATGGTTCGCAGTGGTACCTTGTTGGGTTAGTCAGTTGGGGAATTGGCTGTGCAAGGCCTCAAGTACCAGGAGTTTATACAAGAGTTCAGCCATTTAACCAATGGATTGATGACGTCATAGCTGATGATATGGAAATGTGTGAAGGTTAGATTAACGCGAAATAATCAGATGAAAATACCATCACGTATTCAAGTCTTACTAAGAAAATGATTTTCAATTTTGACACCTTAGCACGGGCCACCAAAACCTCTAATTCAGCTTTGTAATTTACACTCATGCTTACAACAGAATACTTTGCTTACAACTTGTACACCTGAGTGGCACCTACCAAACGGCATTAACATTTGGAGGTGGCGATATATATGTATATAGTGTGGAGTCCAATTTAATCTGATATTTGTATATTGCTTTACCAATTCCCATCTCCTCTTCTGTTCTCTTCTATTTAACCGGGATGTGGTGATTGATTAAAAAAAATGTGCGCTAAAATGATGCTCTTTCAACTACGAAGAGTCACTTGCTGGTATTTTATGCAATTTAGCGTTTCTGATGGAAAACTTTCGTAATACGAGAGTTAAGCTGTAAGTGTTGTAAGTAGGTTTTTTGCAATCATTTAATAACAAACATTATTCTATTAAACACGTCCACAAGGCTTTAAAGCCAGACTAAGGTTTAAGTATATCGGGTTTTTTACCAGCTCTCAGGGAAGATTTGGTCTTGAAAAATATGGAGATTGGTATGCTGAAAGCTAGTGTAGTGCAGTTACAAGAACAACTACAAGGTTATGAAGACCATTTACAAGGTATATGTATATAAGTCGTTACTCTGAGTTTCATTCTTACGCAATCGTCAGACGATTATATGATGTTATATTTTGGCTGCGATTCCATGCTCAAAAAAATGCCAAAATGACAGAATGGCAGAGCGTATACAAATGTTAGAAAGTATAAACATATCGCTATATTACCAAGAATTTTGGAAACCAAAATGTCCCTTCCAATGAAAAAGATGTTGATATGTATAACTATATTAATGCTAAATAGTTCAGTTATCCTTCTATTTACTGGATACAAGAAGGACCTAGTGGCGTTTTCACAAATTTTGGCAATTTTCCCGGTCCCCACGGGGAATTCACGACCAATCTCCCCACCTATATTCTCGGAGTTTGTTTACCCAGCCCTAATTCTTATACCAATCCCAGGCTAACGCCAGGCCCTGCGGGGACAGATATGGAGTCAAATCTGATGTTATTTCCCGAAACATTCCTGGATACCCAGGAGCCAGGACTGCATTTGGTGACAGGCGCAAAATGATACAAGTTGTAACAAAATTAACCGTACTTATTACTTCAAGAATAATTTGATGTTTCGTGTCTTTCATTCCGTTTAGCATCACCCCAGCCTACAACCGTAAGAATTGAGCCTACTAACACTGGTAAGTGGCATGCAAAAAATCATCACCATGCATGAAAAAAATGTACATTTTCCGGGAAGAAAAGTAAGACAATTTTCCACAATTAAAGCGCCATTTCTTGCACATTTCTTAATTTTGGAAAGCAAATGGAAAATAAATTGCATAGAAATAAGTTCCTGGATTCATTATTTTTTCAGGCTCGTTATTAAATCTTTTTATATTTCTTTGGTATATGCAAAACAGTACCCTTCTGTATACTGGTAAGTGGCACATAAAATTATCACGAATCTATATTTAGAAGGAGGCATATTGCACTTATATTGTAATCAAAATTTTAATTCCCTGTATGAAAAAAATACTATTCTGAAATGCCTAGATGGCCGCCGCATTTGAGACACATGGACTAGAATGATGTATACTACAAACTCTTTTAAGGGGATTTGGATTGTGTAGAATACACAACGGGTGATATTTTTCCCAATTCCACGTACATTCCACGCATATTAACCAGAGTTGCCGAAACGTGCTATTTTACCCTATAGTGTGTCCACATGATGGCAGTCCCTCAGATCTAATTGCGTACATCCGTTTATTATTATCATTTTGTTCGTAATTTAATTGTTTTAGTTGCACCTGAACCACATCAAATCCGTATTGTTGACGGAAACAACGCGAATGAAGGTAGAGTTGAAATTTTTCACAATGGTATCTGGGGAACAGTGTGTGATGACGCGTGGGATACGAATGACGCAACGGTAATATGTCGCCAACTAGGACTTCCACACGGTTATTCACAGGCATTATCGAGTGCGTCCTATGGTGAAGGGTCTGGTACTATTTGGCTCGATGATGTGGATTGTTCAGGATCAGAAAACAACATAGATGAATGTCAGCATAGAGGTTGGGGAATACATAACTGCAGACACAGGGAAGATGCTGGTGTTGCATGTAAAGATGGTGAGAAGTGATAAAATTCGATGATTCTAACAATTTAGTTTGGAGTGTCACATAACACTAGGAGACACTTTTCCGTGAAAAATCTGTGACAAATTGAAAAATCTGTGAAAAATCTGTGTTGGATAACAGATTTTTACAAATTTTTCAACCGATCACAGATTTTTAATGGATACATGATTTGAGTTTTCTGTGATTTACTATATAGATATTGTGTGTTTGATTGTCAGCGGGATGGTTATATCGCGTATAAAACGTACGTGTATGTAATGCGTTCATTATATTTATATTAACATAAGTTCGGTAGGAGCCCCGGTTAGCTACCAACGGGAGGACTAATGTAGGTCATGTAGGTTGTTAATCCGTGATGAAACCACTGTTCAGTAGCGTATACGCGAACGCAAGGTTACGCGTACGCGTTACGCATGAGCGTGTAAAATTCGTCATGCCTGGAACCATATGCGTAAACATGAACTCTCTTATGTTGGTTAAGTTTTATTGCCGATATCAAGAGAGAAATACCGCGATCTTTTTGTAAGGTTGAGTGGCAATGACAAATGGACATTCCGAATGAAATAATCATTTGAATTAGACATCTTTAGCTTGTTTCGTTGTTGAAAGGGATTCAATCATGTTTCACCGTTGTTCATCACCGGTTGTTAATCGGTGATGAACAACGGTGAAACATGATTGAATCCCTATAAATTAAAACATACACTATCATTAACTTTTCTGTTGATACGGATAAATAATAATGCTGAACTGCGATCAGTTCGTAATCGACGGGCCTTATAACTAGTCTTGTGACATCTCGCCAGAAGAAGAATCACAAGCTATTAATTGAAGTCCTATACTTTGTCTACTTTCTTCAACACACAAAATATAGACCATAGAGGTCAACTATATCATTCTTAACGGCGGTATACTTTTCAGCGTAGTGGTAAATATACCTAACAATTCCCGCCAATTACGAGCTAATCAATATATCAGTTATCGCTTTATAAGACGTTTGTGGATTTTTACATGTATATGTGCGAACATGTGTAATATTTAAAGGACACTTATTACATAGTACAATATTTCTGCGAAGTTTTTCAATAAATACCAAAGTTAAATTAATTTTGAAAACAGCCATATGAAAGAAACTAGAGCGGTTACCGCACCATAGCTGGACCATGGGGCTTTGCCAGTATATTGTGGTACATGTATATATCACCCCTTTATGACTCTTAAATGCCCTTTAATGAATATCATAATATTTTAAACATGTTTAGAATGGCATAAGGATCATTGCATATAAATTTCAGCTCAATTGGAGCATTTTCGGTTATAATGACCTTTTTTTGACCCTGTGACCCCTTGGATGACCTCTGACGTTAGAAAATATTTAATTATATTCTTTTTTCCTTCCTCTTTCATTTGACATCACTCGGGGTTCATACCTTTGTGGCATTTAAAGATATGTCCATTTCAGACCAAAAGGTTAGTTAGCTATTAACCTAGTAACATACACTGTTATAGGCTGATACCATTTCACTATGAAATCAAATCACTGAAAAAAAGCACTGACATCTGAAATGAACACTGAACATGCTGTGATTAAAATAAGGTCATTGAAATAACACACTGAAATAATCACTAATCACTCACTGAAAATTTGATCAAATTTCAGTGAGTGTTTCAGTGATTATTTTAGTTGTTATTTCAGCCTCCGTTTTTGTCAGCCTGTTCAGTGTTCATTTCAGATGTCAGTGCTTTTTTCAGTGATTTGATTTCATAGTGTTTGATGGTTCAGCAAAAATCTTATGTGAGATCCAACCCCAAACCACATACTATGGTTAAGATTCTGCTTTGAAAATACTTTGAGAATTTCATAATATTTACTTTTAAATTTCTGAGAAAAAGGTCATGTTGTCGCATGTCTACTGTAAATGTAGGTCACCATGCCTATGATAGCTGTTCTATCAATTTTCTTGGCATTTCGAGATATGAAAAGGACCCAAAATATGAATATTGACCCAGGGCTTATTATGAGTGCCACCCCCGGGTGGGAAAATATTTTTATCATATTCTTTACTTCTTTCTCTTTCATTTGACACCACTTGGGGGTTCATACCTTCGTGGAATTTAAAGATATCGTCGGCTGTATTCCATAGTGGCGTATGGTGATTTTTGGTCATTTTTTTGAACATTGGCACATATGTTTTTAATGATGTTCTCTTTCATTTTGTCTAAGTCTCATCAGTCATAATTAGCTAATTAATTAGTAATTAATTAATTAAATGTGGCGTTTTTGTATTCCATAGTGGCGTATCGACCATACGCCACTTTTTATACACATTTTATAATTATGAAATATCGGCAAAAATGAAAAACATCGTATGTCATAGTGGCGTACACGTATCGGACCTATACGCCACTATGGAATACGAACGACGAAAAGTAACGCCATAGGGATTACACGGCGACCGAGGTGGCGTAAGGTTAACGTTAGGTTAGGGTATTGCGTTTTGTTTGTTTTCCATAGTGACGTATAGTTTTATTTTCAGTTTGCCAGCAATAGTATGTATTTATTTCTTTTGAAAAATATATAACAATAAAATCTATTTAGTTTACTACAGAAATTTCACATCATTTACAAAATATAATGAATGTCTGATTTACACAACTCGATTTTAAATTGGCATTTCTTCAAACCCGATTTTCTCGAAAAGTTGTTTATTCGCGGCGCCCCACTATACGCCACTATGGAATACAGACGACGATATGTCCATTTCAGACCAAATGGTTGGTAAGTAAGTAAGTGAGTAAGTAAGTAAGTAAGCAAGTAAGTATTGGCAAGTAAGTAACATACACTAATATAGGCTGATACCATTTCATGGTTCAGCAAAAACATCACATATTCTCGGCCCTCTTTTACTATTTTTGAAAGTTAAGACAAAATCCCGGCTTCCATCCGGTTAAGCACCCCGCCTAAACTCCCTAGTTTTGGCCAGCGTCAATTCTTACACCAATTCTAGGCCAACGCCAGGCCCTGGGGGTCAAGTTTTGGTTACATGATGTCAAAGTCCCTTGACAAGCGCATAATGGTACAAGTTATTTAAAAATAACACGATATTTATTACTTCAAGAATAATTTGATTGTTATTTATTTCATTCCTTACAGGGTCATTGCAATATACCACCGTGCGAATTGAGCCCACTTTGAACACTGGTAAGTGGCATAAAGGCATGTAACAAATCATCACCTTGCAAGAACAACATTTTTCTGGAAGACATCCAAAAACTTTCACAACACTGTTTCTATGTGGACATTTTTTTACTTTTTTAACCCGTTTGTGGGGACAATTTTTTTGTGTGGACAAAACAAGGTCTCCATGGAAACAGTCTGCTGAAACCGTAAAAACGCATTTAAAGGGAGGGGGGTTAGGGTATATGGGTATGTGGACGTCGTAATATGAACCATTGGTCAACATAAGCTAGGTCAATGATGAGATATATCAGTGGACTTCGGGTATATATATATATAAGACCCAATACACACATATTGTACATGGAAACACTATGACAATACGTAGTGTATTGTCACGGTGAAGACCGTGCTTGGAAGAGTATGCTGTATGCTAGCATACGTACTAGTATATGTTCACGGTGTTTCCCGTTGTCAAAATACCACGTACTTTAGTACAGTAATAGCGCCATCTGTTGGTCATAATTCACTTTAAAACGTATTTTCAACGTAGTGAAAGGTATTTTAGGTAAGGTTTTAACCTTAAGGTGTTTTTTTTAGATTAGAGACAGTCCGTCACCCTTAAGGTTACTCATTGTTGTTTGTTGATGCTGGGGCCCAGTATCAACCAAAAACATCAAGGCCGCATCAAAATGTACAAAAAAAACAAATTCAAAATGTGTTTTTAAGCAACTTTTTGTGTCCCCACACCTTTGTTTCATAACCATTAAGGTATAGGACATTTTTTGTTTTTGCTATAGCCCCCGAATGAAATGTATTTAATTATGTTTGTACTCACTCAGGTAGCATTGTGTGATTTTACATCCGAACTAGAGGCTATTCTTTTTTGTGGGCAAAATTAGGGTTTTTCAATATTTGCCGTCCATTTCTAATCGTCATCCCCATAGGCTTTACATGTAAAATAAAAAGGCTCGTAAAAATGTAATAGCCTCTAGTTCGGATGTAAAATTCACACAAAATGCTTTTTGAGTGATTACAATGTATTCCTAGTACAATGACATTTCACAATAAAATGTCCATAGGAAACATAGGTGCCCATGCTAAATTGGTAATCTGTACACCCTTTGACGTACAATTTAGAGTATAAACACGTAGATGACTGTACATGATCTAATCATCCCGGCTGGAAGATGTTGAGTTAAGACTCGTATACTATACATCACGCTCATACGTTATATGAAAATTTGACGTACAATAACCTATGTTATGCAATGCTTATTCAGCTAGTATGGTCGTCATACACATTATTGTCATGGTATAATATATTGTAATTGTATACGTCAATTTTGTTTAGTTTGGTTCAAACGGCTTATAAAGTTTTACTTTTACACGGAAGGGGAAACTTAGCAAGTAATTTATGAGTGTAAAAGGGGGGATGATGGGTTTTGCCTAGCCGAAAGGGGGAACAAATAATATTTATAAAATAGGTAAGGCTAAAAAAAGAAACCTTGTTCTACGGGCGGATGGACCTTTCAAGTAGGGTCGATCGGTCAGTTGTTTTGTTGTTGTTGAAATAACCCAAAAAATCCCCAAAATCTGTAAATAATTTGCAATTTGACAAAATTAAAAAAAAATTAACAAAATTGTTCCTGAAATTTCCGAAATTTGGGTCGGCATTCATTTGTACCGAAAAAAATATGTCCCAATTTGTTCAAAATCTGGGTCGGTCTTGCCCGTAGAACAGGGTTTTCTTTTTTCGTCGCTTAAGTACATAAGTAAATAAATAAATAAATAAAAAATAAATAAATCAAAATTAGTTATGTTTGTTCATGGGGGGGGGGTGCTGTGCAATAATCATGATCGTTCGATATTCATGATTTATCCTTGCAAATTTATAGCATCGAACCTCCAGCCAATGTTCCTTACCAGTGCTAGCCACGAAACAAGGTCACAACTGTAGCCACTCCCTCAATGGTCGTCATTTCCAGCGCACTGAATGGTCTATTGTTCTATTGTGTCCGATTTGAGCGCTGACATATTGGAAAATGTTGCCAATCAATATTCATGAGAGTGTACATTCAACGTCCAATTTTCGAAATTGGGTGACTTGTGCTTGGCAGGTGTAAAATACATCTGACTGGGCGTTTTAAAAACGTAACGTATAAAGGCATTGACATCATCGAATGGCTGCCTGTAGTGCTGTTAGTGTTAGGCCTATGTGGGGGGGGGGGGCTGTGTTTATTTTCTATAATAATTATTATAAGGCCTACATTTATTTGTCATTCCTTTCTTTTCCTTTCTCTGTACTTATTCTTTCCTTGCTAAAGTATCACTCTCTCTTCTTATCTCCCTTCCCTTCTCCATCCCCTCATACTTTTTGTCCCACTTTCTCTCTTCCTCCAGCCCCTCTCATTCTTCATGTCCCCTCCTCCACCTCTTCCTCCCCCATCCCCTCCTAAGACCTCTCACAAAAGAGCTGCCCCCCCCCCCTTCAGTACGCCACTGTTTATGACATTCTACTATACCGGTATACTTATTATATGTTACATGTATACGTAGCTATTACCATTATACAGTACTAGACATGCAGACATGGCAGCCTTGATGTGTAATCATTCAGCAAGCGCATTTAAATGAAGCACCTACAGTCAGTGGGGTGACAACGAACTGCATCAGCGGCTAATGTGTGCCTTTTGTGCTTACGGCTACTCAATCACACCCTTGGGTGGTATGACAACAAATGGTATTTTTCGTTCCAGTTAACGCTTTCACGCGACTTTCGTTTGATCACTTATTGACAGTAGCCTGCTAGGTACACTATCGGGTCAGCTTACCGATTTAACGAAGCCCTTTGTCCCAAACAAAAGGTACCTTTCGATGAATAGCTTGTCAGATTTCAAATCGGCACAAGTGAACAATGCGTTACATAATCTATTGCCTCTCCATCTTTAATAGCTCCGTAGTCATTTCAGTGATTGACAGTGATGTAATGCAAATATGGCACTGGCCAGCTGGTCACGTGCGCATTTATAAAAGCGCATTTATATATATAACCGAAGTCTACTGTTTACCACCTCAGGTTGTTGAACCGATTTAACATAGCACCTGAATTGATGTTTAACTCTAAGTAGATCACTCTAAGTTGTGTATGAAGTGAATTAAGCAACTTGAGAAAATATACATGGCGTACACATTGATGTTAAATTTAAATCATACTGCAGTTACTGTCCGTTTTCCTATACACAATACACAGTGCTCTTACCATTGACGCGTGACCTCTACAAATAGCGTACGTTAGAACTATGGGGATTTGCCTAGTTAACGTCGCTATGTGAAAAATAACCGGCCAATATTAAAAGTACTCTTCTAAAGTTCTAGAAAATATAGTTTTTTAACATGTCCTAAATTTCTAGCTAATTTAGATGTTTGGAAATATTCGTACTTTGGTGTTTAGTGTATGTTATAGGTAATAGTACATTGCCTAGTTAACGTCGCTGTGTGAAAAATAACCGGCCAATATTAAAAGTACTCTTCTAAAATTCTAGAAAATATAGTTTTGTAACATGTCCTAAATTTTAGCTAATTTAGATGTTTGGAAATATTCGTACTTTGGTGTTTTAGGAAGGATATGTATACGACAGATTGAAAAAATATGAAGAAATTATTTCCAAACCGTGTTAAGTCTGCAAACCACCATGCTTCTCATTTTCAAGAACGCTGGTTAACAATAAGCACGTATTGTCTCACTTCGTAAACAAAAGCCCAAACAGAATTGTTCTCTAGCGTTCGCTTTAAATTCGTTTACCCAACTGAAACTATAATACCAGCTCATTGCTCCATTGTACGTGTAAAGCAGAAACATATGTTGTGTGTATTTAACCAGAGAAGATATGATTTTATCAGTTGAGCTGTTTTCAATGAGTGTTATCTTGGTTTAATAGCTTTTAATGGGGTTTAAGTCCTGCAAAGTTCGTGGTGAATTATACTGTAGACATGACTGCATCATGTGGCATTGACATTTCTTGTTGATCATGTTGATAGTCATATTAACTTACTACCCAAATGTACGATATCGTACGTGTTCCAATGCAGACACTATCGCATGGCTGTTTCATATCTATATAATTGGCTTCATTATTAACTAAAATGCAAACTATAGATGGCGCTATTTATCCTAAATCATGTTTCTTTATTTGCAAGAGTTAAGTGATGAATACAGCCATTAAAACAGCTGGAATAGGTGTAACAAGCAACAACGAAATTTTATAAACATATTTTATCAAACAATAAAAGGAATTTTTTGTATTAAAAGCTTAAAAGGGTAATTTCCAGTAACTAAATAGCGCCACCAATTTTGTCCTTGTAGATACATTTTGTATCAGAAAAAGCCTTAAAAATACTATAAAAGTGAATAATTTTGTAAAAGAGTGGAAATTAAAGTTGAGAACGACTCAAAAGCATCTGTATACGTTAGCACGATATCACTTTTAGCTGTTTAAGCCTAAAATTTGGTTATACATGACGTTTTGTTTGAAAAACTAATAAATGATCCCATCAAACAACCGTGATCGGTACAACAACACACGGTTCCGGGCACACGGTATCCCCGGTAAGTGGCGCTGATTAGTCAGATCGCTAATCCCTATATATAGTATATGCAAAGTATTGGTATATGGCAGTTGGTACACTGGATACAATAAACTACAGTGCGAGAAATACATGTGAAGTTGGAGGTGATTGGGACCGCGAAAGTGAGTTTCGTTAGAGCCATGAGCACAGGTATTACACCTTCCACACCTACCACAGCAAAAGGTACATTGGTGTCACATGGCTGGCTAGGGTGTAAGACACGACCTGGTCACCAATGTCCTTGTCCCTTCTGCAGGCGGTCACCTAGTCATGTCCTTGTGAACTTGATCCAGATCAGTTGTGTCACTGCAGATGTGTTTGGCTCTGAGGAGCTGACTATATGGGATTCCCTTTTTGCAGGCGGGTGGGTGGCTGGAATCAAACATAAGTAGCTGTGAGAGTCCGTGGGCTTATAGTGGATTGTGGTGGTGATCTTGTTTTGGCCATTGATGATAAGTTTGAGGTCCAAGAGAGTTACTGAGGTGCTGGAGATTTCATGAGTGAAGTTAAGAGAATCATTGTAGATGAAGAGATGAAGTGGTCGAGATCCCTTCCCTTCTGTCACCAGAGAATGCCCCTACAATATCATCGATAAATATATTTTAAACTTGATATAAACCAAATTATGTACTTTATAAAACATTGATCCATTGATATTTAATTAACAGCCTGGGTTTATCAAAATTTTCTGTTTAGGTCAATATCAAAACATGCAGGGACATTACAACCATTGCAGTATATTGAGGATGGGTTAGTGTAGCCATCTTCTCACTCGCTTCTCATCACTGTGGCACGAGTTCAATTCCAAGCATTACCTTCCACATGTGAATTTGGTTGTCAATCCATGGTCGCCCTGCAGGTTATTTTATTTAATTTATTTTATTAGATCTTATTTTGCCTGGGGAACAAACTCAGTGGTCCACACTGATTTCCAGTCTGGCCCAGGGGTCAAACAAAATACATCAAAAATACAAATGAAATACACACAAAAGAATTACATACCATGGAATTAACAAATAACATCATATATGAACACACCAAGGAAGCACATCTGTGCTGGTCGGCTGTAGTGCAGCAATGTCGGCAGGCTTCTAAGACAGCCCGCATACAGAGTCCGCACTACAGCCGACCATCATGCAACAACCTGAATAATTATATAATTTAATTGCACATCACTTTGAAACGGCCTAGTGTATGAGGTAATGGTACTTTAACCTGTGTTGGCAATGAATTAAGAGAGACCACGCCTCTGGATGTGAATTTTCGCTTAGCCGACTCGCTTTTACTATGTGGGATGACCAGATTACCTTGTGACCCTGCTCTAGTCAGGTGGCTGTGACTCGAAGCAACTGTATGTAATTTTTTGCACAGGGGTGATGGGAGTAGGTTACAAAGGCTTTTGTACACCATTATATTTAGATGGAAATTACGGCGGCAATCCAGTGTATCCCATTTCAGGTCGTTGAGAAGTATTTCAGTGGGATATCTGCGTGGGAGCCCAGAATGATCTTACCAGCTGTATTTTGAAGTTTATCAAGTCTACTGAGGGATGTCTTAGCAGCGTTGCCCCACACAGTATCGCAATAATCAAGTTGCGGAATGATGAGAGTTTTATACAAAAGAATGAGAGTTTCCTTGGGCAAGATGTTTCTCAGCCTTCTTAACAAACCATTACGTTTAGAAACGGAGCTTGAAATCTTCTCAATGTGAGAAGACCAAGTGAGGGACGGGTCCAGCCAAACACCTAAGTATTTGAACTCTTCAACATTCTCGATGACATACTCATTGATGTAATCCTCAAGCTCCATGTCTTTACGAGCAATTTTTTTTGGGCAGTACCTAAAATCATCCCTTTGGTTTTTTTAACATTGAGTGTGAGGAAGTTGTGGTTTAGCCACTCAGCAACATGGGTGAGTTCATAGTTCAGAATGTCATTAATGGCCCAGATAGTTTTAGCTCTGACAAAAATAGCAGTGTCATCAGCATATAATGCTACCTTGGAGTCAGGATGGGTAATAACACTTGATAAATTATTGATGTACAGGGTAAAGAGGAGGGTCCCAGTATAGATCCTGCGGGACTCCAAAGTTTACTGGAGCAGGACTGGAAACCACATCACCAATTTTAGTGACTTGTTGGCGATCTCTAAGGTAGGATCCAAACCAGTCAAGTTCAGTGCCATGCACACCTATGCTATGAAGTTTGTTAATCAGGACGTGGTGCACCGTGTCAAACGCCTTCTTTGGGTCTAAAAAGATAGCACCAGTGAAAAAACCAGAGTTAAAATTGTCGAGAGTTGCCCTAGATATGAAACGATGGGGTGGGGGTGGGGGTGAATTTGGCACTTTTGTGTTTGACTTTTTAAAAAATGAATTGCTTCTTTGTTTGAACAGAAATAGTAGGCCATACCGTAATAACACGATTATAGCTGGTTTTAAATTAAAATAATCGAAAATGAAATTAAATAATATCAGGGCATGGAATAAAACTATTCAGTGTATCCATCTATAGGCAAAAAGAAACATTGTACATTGTACAGAAATTTAAAACAAAATGACGTACCTTTTGTTTTCCAGAACCTCAAGATTGTTATGATATCTTGACCACAGATGGAGGAACCACGAGTGGTATGTATTGGATCTATCCCATTGTAAGCGGGGCATCAACACCAACACGTATGCAAGTATGGTGTGACATGGACACAGATGGGGGAGGTTGGGTTGTGAGTAAATATTGTTGTTTGTATTATTTAATTTACAAAAGTTTTAATGTCATCAAGCTGGTATATCAATAAACTCAGCACCGGTGTGCGTATATCATCAACAAGCAATTTGATTGCGACGCACATAATGTATTACGCGGAAGTATGAATATAACATAAACATTTAACAATTTGGTTCTGGTTCAAATACCTCTCAAGACCCCTGAAAAGGAGTCAATCGTGTAGAGATGGTGTCGAACGGGTTGGTTTCCTGGTTCACGTTGTGATGATAATATTGCAGGAACCTGAATTTGTTTGCAGCCTTAATTTTTTCTTTGTCTTTTAATGATGGTATATGGAATGGTAGACATTTCTAGTCCACCAATGTTTTGGGGATGAACAAAATGTTTGTATAGGCCCTAATTCTTGTATATTGCTGTCTGTGTAATTAAATGCCTTGAAGAGAGATGGACTGGCCGTATATTGGATCTTTTGTATTGGGATGGTGAGACAAACCGGTACGGCTTGATGGGGTATAGTTACTCTTTCAATATTTCGAAGCACTTCCAGGAACTGAAACTCTAGATATTTCTCTGTAACATTAGTTGCCTTTTGTAATCATTACAAACAAAACGAGCTCTTATTTGCGCAACCTCCATAATTGTGTGTGATCTCTTAGGTGCATGAGTCACAAACAGATATACATAAATTCCATACATGGCCTGACTTATGTTATGTTCTTGATGTTATGTGAACAATAATACAGATTTCTTCCCAGAGAGTTCTTTTGCTTTAAACACGATATTATTTAGGGATTCAATCATGTTTCACCGTTGTTCATCACCGTTTAACAACGATGCGGCCGCGTCGTCTGCGTGGTTTACTTCGCGAGGGCAGCTTTAGCTGCCCGAGCGAAGTAAACCACGCAGACGCGCCGGACGCGAGTTGTTAAACAGTGATGAACAACGGTGAAACATGATTGAATCCTTTCAACAACGAAAAGAAGCTAAAGATCGTATAATTCACGATTTTTTCACGAGGAAATGTCAGTTAATCATTGTCACTAATCCTTACAAAAACTTCGATGATTTCTCTGTTAATATCATCAATAAAACTACAGAATAAAACGGCAAAATTTAGCCGCTATCTGAAAATACTGAATTCAACTTGTAAGCTAGCATACGCACAAAGGTTCCAGGCATGACGAATTTTACGCGCTCTCGCGTAACGCGTAGTCTCAATCGCGTTCGCGTATACGCTACAGTAAAAGTGTGGATTCATCACGGATTAACAACGGTTGGCTCCTGTACAAAGGTATAGGAAGAGTTGTTGAATTATGTATGAGTTCCGTGTCATATTTGAGTTTGACTTAATACCCAGATATGACTGGTCCTTTGTTTCTAATAATAATGTATGAAGACGAAACATTTTTGAAGTTATATCTCTTTTACCGCTGACTGCCATTCGCGAGCAGCTACCTTTCTATTGGAATTATAGTCATCTGCGAAGATTCAATGACAAGGCTCACGAAATTCAATATCAGGTCATTGATGACCACTAAGAAACCCATATATCAGGAAAATTGATAAATTAATTTCATTTAGTTAAAAGGGGATGAGTTTATTGCTGCATTAACGTCACAATACTTTTATACTTGGTACCCATGTATAGATATGGGTCTCATCTATGCAGTGATATCAACATTCCCCACATAATGTGGACATTTTGGCTATAGGCAAAATTCTACGAAAATGCGATTTTCACCGGATTTACAGGAAGTACAAAGTCAATATCTTACAACACGTACAAGAGCAAAATTAAAATCACAGAAACTTTGATCACTAAAATGAGCGCAGAGGATGAATTTACGATTAGCTAAGACTGTTGGCGGTAACACCTGTGGTTTTGTTTTGTTTGTCTTTTGTGGATGAAAAACAATAGGGTGTTGATACGATCCTTCCCTCAGTAGGGTTAAATTTCGTGCTGCACACCTACACTCAGTAGAAATTTAGGATGATTATTCGTTCAAAGCGATGAGAATTGGACAAAAGTACGATAATTGAAAATCTGTTCATTTATATTTTCTCATCCAAATGAACGAGAAATACTAATTTCTTGTATACCAAACGCCGATTATTATGCTATATGTTTGCTCCAACAATGTTGAAATAACTTCTTGAATAATTTTTTCGGCCACTAAATAACATTGATTAGTTGGGGTGTGGGGAGGGGCGGGGGGAAGAAGATTACTCAACTGTGTATATCATTTAACGAATACTAAGAATAGAACTAACATTCAAAAAGTTTCAGATTTTACTGAAATTACTTTAACCACACATTCAAATAACATTGTGAATATATAGATGAGAAAAAAGATGTCCGCAATTTTAAACGCGGTCCTTGTGTGAATCGAACCAGGAATATCTAGATTACTAGCCCATCGCCTTACCGACTGTTCCACTGAGCAATGCGATATCTATGAGCGCATTTTTTCAAAATTTAAACTCAGGTAATTATTACATGGTGGTTTATTGTGTACGGTTAACCATCGATTTACCCTCATAGAACTGCACTTGTCACAGTTAACCGTTAAATAGTTAAAGAAACTGAAATACATTTGATTAATATATGGTCAATCGTCAGCAATGATTGATGGTCAATCATAACAGTTAACCGTTAACCATCAAATGAGATTTAATTAAACACAGGCTTGCTGAGATATTCGTTCTTTGTTAATTAGTTTCCATTACAAGTACAAACAACGTCATCATCATCACCATCATTATTATCATCATCATCATCGTCATCATCATCATCATCATCATCATCATCATCATCATCTTCATCAACAACAACAATAACAATAACAACAACAACATAGCCATCATCATCATCACCATCATCATAACCTCCACCACCATCGCCGTCATCATCATTATAACCATCGCAATAATCATGAATTCATATCATGATCATTATTATCATCATCGTCATCGTCGTCGTCGTCGTCGTCGTCGTCAAAATCATCATTACCATTATCACTATCATCATTTTTCAACATAACCAACATAACATCGTTTAAAAAGACATTCATTCCTCAGTTCCGATTATTGAATTATTGATGTGATTAAATCGTAGAGCATTTGCAAGTCAAAATCAACTTCGTCCCATAATAAACTTTAAAATATGGACTATTCTTGGTCCATGTTGAAAAAAAACCATTGTTGTATTTGTTTTACATCAAAGCAAAGTAGTCATAACAACTCCTGATGAGAAAATGAACTTCACACTAATTTCAGCGTCAAGCAATCATTTGTGACAGGTTGTTGAGACGTGAATTAGTATTTCTCATTCATTTGGATGAGAAAGTTTCATAGAAATGAGAAAAATTTTAATCTCATAGTTTTGTCCAATTCTCATCGCTTTGAAAGAATTCTCATTGTAAATTTTCCCACTAGTGGTAGCGAAGCCAGCGAGGGGGAGAGGCAGGGGCTAATAAAATATTTTACTGTTAAAGCCAATTTTTTTACCGTTTGGAACCAAATATAGTTTATAATTGCACTTCTCGTATATTCCTCGATCTTCCGTTTAATTTGGCGAGATCCAAAATGACAGAACGTTTCAATAGACATACCCACATACCCACACACAAATATAGTCACAACCTTTCCAGATTTTAAGCAATATGTTAATATTCAATTTAAATTTGGTAAATCAGACATACTTATTTTTTGAAGGACGACCCGACGATGCGACTGAAACCTTCAGTTTTTAACTGGGTTGTGACGATTCATTCAAAATATCATGCTTAGGTAATCTCATCTCATTGATGTCTAATGTTAGGTGTTCCAGAGACGTATTGATGGTTCAGAAGATTTTAACCGTTACTGGGCAGATTATAAGGCTGGATTTGGTGATCTTGCAGTAGAACATTGGCTTGGCAATGATAACATCTATGCCCTAGTTAACAATGGTAAGACCTACGAGTTGAGGCTAGACTTACACGACGGCGCTGAGTGGAGTTACGCCTTGTATGCGTCATTTATCATCAGTGACGAGGCGGGTGATTACAGAATGAGGCTTGGAGAATATATTGACGGAGGAGGTAAGTGAAAGAGAATCTTGCGTGGGGTGGATGGATATACAGCCTGTCTCAAAAACTGTGCAAGTGGAAAGTGCCCTCTTTGGCATTAAAAAATACATCAGCGTCAAGGGCGTAGTCTTAGCTCTCAAATGCCGTTTGTTCTGTTCAATTTGCTTGTTTTTATGCTCGAGATATATTTAGTTAACATCGAAAGGATAAATCACATTATTGTGCCACTTTTACTAGGGAAGAGGACCGTACATGTATATCATTGAGGGGCTGTGCAATAATTATGAGCCCCCCGGGGGATAAAATATCTGAACGGCTCGCCAAAATGGCTTGCCCCCCCCCCCCCTTCCCTCGACCCGCCAAAAATTCTACCCCCCTTGCACATGCCAAATTTTTGCAAAAATGTGCATATTAAAGTGTTTACGTACTGTTTTCCCGAAGACTTTTTAGAGCGTTTTATTTAAAACGCGCCCCATGAATGTGTGCCAAAGATCGCTTGCTCCCCCCCTCACTATTGCTTACCCCCCTTTTCGGCTCGCCAAAAATTTCTTGCCCCTCCCCCCACAATTTTACCATCCCCAGGGCTCATAATTATTGCACAGCCTCTGATTTACGGAACTCGTTCTTCAATGTCAGCGCGCGTGCATTATTTTGTCTAATTTCTCTCCCAAATGTAATACGCGTTCATTAACCTATAAGTGTGCAATATTTGCTTGTCTTTTAACATGTTTTGAGTGACAAAGAAAACAGTATTTACCATGATAAAATCATTGACATGTACATGTGTTTAATTTTACAGCAGAATGTTAAATATTTATTTATCTTTTAATCTGTTTTAAGTGGAAAAGGAGAATCATTATACCTGCATCATGATAAACCAGTATAATTATAGTAAAAACAATTTTGTATTGCTGTGCAATTTATGCATTCTTTTGATTTCACGAAGGAACCCTTGATAAACTTGTAGCTATCATTGATATACATGTATAGCCCTCTTCCTACGGTAAAAGTAGCACAATTGTGATTTTACCCTTTCGTTGTTAACTAAATATGTCTCGAAATTAAAACAAGCAAATTGAACAGAACAAAGGGCATTTGAGAGCTAAGACTACGCTCTTGACGGTAATGTAAGCATCATGTCACAACGGTATTTTCTAATTGCCAAAGAGGGCGCTTTTAACTTGCACAATTTTTTGAGACAGGCTATAGGGCGGGATGTGTGTATGTACAAGCACTGATGCAAGGAAAGGAAAAGAGAAAAGAACATAAAAAAAACTCTGTTTAAAAGTTTAAACATCCATCTTTAACGGGGGCAACTACCAACTTTTAAGCAGCGTTTTAATAGTGTGGGTACATCATGATACATAAAAATGAAAATTACAAAATAACAAACCAACATGCTACACTTTACGTTTATAATAGTACTATAAGAACATTCGAATTTTGAAGTTATTCACCTACGTTTGTAATTAGTCACGTTATTACTTAATATGTTTGTTTTCTCAGCGGGCAATTCATTCGATTTTCAAGATGGCCAGGCATTTACAACGCGTGATGCAGATAATGATGTGCGGGATAATGAAAATTGTGCCGTCAGATACAAAGGTGGTTGGTGGTACAGGGGCTGCTATTTAGCCTACTTGAATGGACTATATCTCTGTCCTTATGGTACGTGTATTAAATATACCACAGTTTCTGCATTTCAATTAGCTGCAACGGAGATGAAAGTGCGCCCTGCTCCTTAAACTGTGTAACTGTAGTTCAGATATGAATGACAATTTTAAGTCACTGAAAACGAGAAATTATATCCTATGTGCACCGGACAACGAAAAAAGTTGTTTATCTAGTGTTATTGGATCTAAGTGCAGAATTTGATACTATTGATTTTCATATTTTAAATGATAGGCTTGATCCTGGTTACTCTCCTACCTGAAATGACGCAAATCCAAGTTGGAACAGTTGATGATTTTTCTAAAACTCAAACAACGGGATTTGACCTACCCCTGGGGAGACCCAATTAGGTTATATCAGAGCTAGCTACAAAGAAACCTGTTTTATCTTCATGATAAGAGGATATGTTTAGTACCTAAACATCCCAGGACCAACCCCTGATCCCCGTGGTATGCCAAATTCCATTGTTTGAGTTAATAATTAGTTAACAGTCAACGTGTGTGGAACAATCGTCAAACCTTCAACTATGTATATGTCATCTCAAATATCTGCTGTTTCTCGTTCTTTAAATAATCATCTTGGTATTATTGAAGGCATTTTCTGTTATATTAATAAAGATATTTGCAACCATGCTATCCGCTCACTGTTATTTCACGAATTGATTATTAACTCTATGTTATATGAAATGACTGTAAAAAACACACAAAAACTAAAAAAATATACAAAACAGAACTGTCAGACTTGTTTTCAAGGCAAACCGAATGGAACACGCCCATCCTTTGCTGAAAGAGCTTCATTGGCTATACAGTAAATGAACAAATTACCTACAAACTACTCTCATTCGCTTATAAAAGCAGACATAAAACAATACCACTGTACATACAGAATCTCCTAAAAACACACATTTTCTGATGGTATAATCCTACGATCACATGCTGATGGCAGTCTGCTTGAGTGTAATAAAACTCACATAACATATGGGGATAATGCCTTCTGCAATTTTGTGGCAGCTTTCTGGAACTAATTACCTGTAAAACTTCGACTTCACCTAATCTGGCCACTTTTAAATCTAATCTGAAAACCCATTTCGCCGGCAAGGTGCTACACTATCGTAAGTGACATTTGAGATGTTGACGAAGGCTATATAAATACACACATTTTAAACCAGTTTTAAAGTTTTAAAATTGATTAATTATTTTTAATTTATCAAATAAGTAAGTGCAGTGCAATTTTATTTATGCCTGCAAGACTATTGTATGTGCCACTTACGATAGTCTTGCACGCTAATTTTGTTTTTCATCTGTTGCAAGAGCCACGTACGGCAATTTCTTGCACCTAAACAACAAGGTCACGGAATGCTACACCATCGTAAGTGCAAAACAGTCTCTAACACATTACTGACTGTGACACTGACGGCTGTAGGCGTTGTCACAAAGCTGACTAAGCTCATATCTGGTGTTTTTGGGTGGGTGCGGCGTGCCGCACCCACCCTATATTCTCTGACTATTGACCTACTTTTTCACATGCCGCAGTGTTGAGAAAATATTCGTGCCGGTTATATCCCAAACACCCACAGAGGTGATAGTTTACGGCGAGTTTTGTAATTATTACTTGATTTTGATATGTAAGTAATACGATAAAGTCGTCATAGGCAGTAATGTGTTTGTATTAAAAGAAATAACAAAAATAATTATTTAAGTAATAGAAATACTATTTGGAAATTGCAGCAAGATTTGCAGATGTTTTTATTTGAACAGTACCAGTTCACCAGTTTTGCTAGTTTTCCTAATCTTTGGGCTAAATTAATAGCATCGTGAAGGTCATATATATCACTGATAGCTTCGGCATGTACTTAAATGCAGCTTGTATGTGCATAGTGTTCAGTGTGTACATAGGCTATTTACTTTTCAAATCTTGTGACAAATAGTGCTTGCTCATGCTTGTATAAGGTATTATAGACAAATTATTAGAATGCAAAAACAACATTGAGGAAATTGATGACAGGTTTTTAAACTTTGATATGGAAAGATACCCCAGCCCTGTTGTCTCACCAGAGAAGATGAGCAGAAGTCTTTCTATCTGATGATAAAAAAAAACTCTAGGTATGATTACGAAAATGTTTTAAATAACTATTTATCTACAAAAGTTTTATGTTTTATATAAAATGTTAACATAAAACGTCTTCTGATATGATGTGAAGGGTTAATATAAAAACAGGGAAAATCTGTTCCAACTGACCAGCAGAGAACAAAGGATAAGCAATAGATAAGATTAAAATCAGGGAAAATATGACACAACCTCCAATGGGGAATAACAAACGTATAAAGTTGATTACGAAAATAACTATTATCTACAAAAGTTTTATAACAATGTTTTATATAAAATGTTAACATAAAACGTCTTCTGTTATGATGTGAAGGGTTAATATAAAAACAGGGAAAATCTGTTCCAACTGACCAGCAGAGAACAAAGGATAAGCAATAGATAAGATTAAAATCAGGGAAAATATGACACAACCTACAATGGGAGAATAACAAACGTATAAAGTTGATTACGAAAATGTTTTAAATAACTATTATCTACAAAAGTTTTATAACAATGTTTTATATAAAATGTTAACATAAACGTCTTCTGTCATGATGTGAAGGGTTAATATAAAACAGGGAAAATCTGTTCCACCTGACCAGCAGAGAACAAAGGATAAGCAATAGATAAGATTCAAATCAGGGAAAATATGACACAACCTCCAATGGGGGAATAACAAATGTATAAAGTTAAAAACTCTTTTAACTTTGTTTATACGTTTTGTGTTATTCCCCCATTGGAAATCGATGTTGTGTCATATTTTCCCTGTTTTTAATTGTGAAGACTTACTCATTCTTTCATTTCTCTTGACAATTTTTCATTTGCCCACCCTATTCCTTTTAAAGGAATTTTTATTATTTTAGATTCAGTAATAAATAAATCTTGAGAGATAACATAAGGGCAAAATCTGTCTTGGTATTGTAAATATAATGTGCCAAAATAAACTAACAGTTGTTAAAGTACATAAAATGACAAATATTGGACATTTGAGCTGATGTTACGCATATCTCAATTTAACAGTGGATGTTACACTCTCGTATGTGGTACATAGGATAGTGTTGCACTCTGCACTCATTTGAGTGCAACACTGTCGTATGCGGCACTTGCGACATCTAAAACAGTAAATAGTTCATCTATTTATTAACTTTAACACCATCTATATAGTTTATATTATTACAATTAAATTTCCATGTCATATTATGGCTACTGGGAAACAAAGAGCTACACAAAACACTAATATTATTAGACTGGTTCTATTTTGTAAAGATCGTATTCCTAGCGGCAAGTTTGCGTAAAAGTTGGCAACCAGTTTATTTTTGTTAATTTGGGTATGCTGAACTCGAATTTGCTGTCTGCCAGGCAATATTTTGAGACCGTGACCCTCAAAAATAACCCAAATGACCCCATAGGATCGTATAGGGGGAAAATTAACTTTTTTCCAATAACACTTTTAAAAGTGTCAAATTGTACGTCTGGCCCCCAAATGTAATGTCTGTACGTATACGGCATATAGTAAAGAGGTTATGGGGCACAAAAGGTCACAGGTCGAGTTGGCTGTTGTGTATGGGTCAAAAGTCAAAGTTGCTCCAATTTTAGTAAAAGTTGCCGCAAAGTGTTCGCCTAGCTTAGAGGATTCAGAAAAAGAATAGTTTACACTATCTGCGATGTCTAGTTAGCATGTTACACAGCAAAGAGTCAAAATATATGTAGGATTGCATAGGATTCAATAGAATTTGCATTTATTTATCATCTATCTTCTGAACTTGACATCACAGATAGTAAAAACTTTTCTTTTTCTAAATCCCTTGAATAACAGTTTGTATCCATTTTTACTAAAATCGGAGCAACTTTTATTTTTCACCCCTGTATAATTGGCCTTGGACCTGTTGAGTCTCATAACTTGGTAAATATGTCCTACACGCAAATATGTTACATTTTTTGTGATCCTTAGACCAAGACGAATAATTTGACATGTTTTTAGTGAATTTGTAGCTGAATTTTTCCCCCCCCCCCCCCCTAAATGAGTATGGAGGGGATTTAGGGGTCTTTTTAATGGTCAAGGGGTTCCAATATAGCTTGGCAGACAAAATATTTGAATTCAGCATACCCAAATTAACCAAATTGGTTTGGTAGCCAGCTTTTACGCGAACTTGCCGCTTGATGCTTAAATAAGCACATATTATCAAAATAGAAGCAGTCTAATATTAGTACTAAAATTTTTCAAACTGCACTTACGAAGTGTAGTACTGTGCCGACGATTTGTTTCCAATGATCTTATTTTGTTTTTTAGTTAAGTTGTAGACATTATTGTAAAAAGTTGTAGTTTACAGCAATTGTTATTATGCCAGCACTGTAGCCCGTGACTGTAGCGCATAAAGCACGTCATTGTCGTCGCGCTTTACTTCAAAGACCTTGATATGCATATACCTGGTGTTGATAAAACCAATCACAAAGATATGGCAAATCCTATCAATTCCAACTTTGTCAGTATTTCATCTCATATTGAACCCCTGATGTATTCAAATCTTCCTGCCTATCTACTTGTCAGATATTCTGCCCCTGAATTGCAACCTTGGGAAGTATATTCTGAGCTATTGAAGGTCAAAACATCCAAATCCAGTGGCCCAGATGGCATCCCTCCTAAACTCATTAAAGAGTTTGCGTATGAACTGAGAAATCCACTGACTAATTTGCTTAATTGTTCTTTTCGTGAAGGGGTGGTTCCGTGCCAGTGGAGGACTGCTATTGTAGTCCCTATTCCCAAGCAGTTCCCCGCTGTATCCTACATCGCTCACTGATATATTTGCCAAAGTAGCGGAAGGCTTTATTGCCAAGTGGGTTGTTAATGACATTCAAGACAATATTGATATCAATCAATTTGGTAATATTCATGGGGTCTCAACGGCTCAATATCTTCTCAACATCACTCATTATTTATTCCATGGTTCTGATAAGGCAAACAATGTTGGAACAGTAATCCTCACCGACTTTTCCAAGGCATTTGACATAGTTAGTCATACTGTTGCCATTCAAAAGCTAATTGCCTTGGAGGTCCGGGGGACTATTGTTACTTGGATTTGTAGTTTTTTGGACAATCGTCCCCAATGCGTTCGTTACAATCAAACTTTGTCCGCTTACCTTCCTCTTAGCGCTGGTGTTCCACAGGGAACAAAACTTGGGCCCATAACCTTTCAGGCAGTCATCAATGACGCGGCTACATACATACATACAAACTATTTATGACACGCTGTTTCATAGAGATCACAGCGTGTGCGATGATACACTATATAATAAATAACAAAACAAAAATAAAAGCAAGCAAATAATATTGTGTGAAAAGGTGTGTTTTAAGTCCTTTCTTAAACATTTGAAGTGATGCCACAGAACGCAGAGCAGGTGGTAAAGTGTTCCACAACCGAGGAGCAACATATGCGAATGATCTGTCGGCAGCAGATTGAAGAGTGCGAGGTGTGTAAGTTTGTTCAGTGATTCTGGTAGTGTCAGTTGAAGATCGTAAGCCAGTTCGTGCAGGTGAGTACAGAGACAAGTTGCAGGTCACACTATTACTAGCGATTGCAGGTCACACTATTGGAAATATGTTGACGACCTCACCTTTGCTGAAAACCGTTCCTCTAGTGTGACTAGCAATTTGCAGACAGATCTTGATGACTTCCTGAATCGGTCGGTAGATAATCAACTCCAACTTAATCCTGTCAAGTGTCAAGCTATGCAAATTTGTTTCAAGACAGATTCTCCTCCTCAGACTTAAAGATTGGTCCTACTCCTCTCTCTTTTGTGTCTTCTGCCAAAGTGTTGGGCATTTGGCTCCAGACTGACCTCAAATGGGATGGTCAAGTTGACCACATGTGGAAGAATTCAAATATTCATGCTTCGTTCTCTAATGAATTTTGGGTTCAATACATCCGAGTTAGTGTCCTTTTACAGAGGATATATTAGACCCCTGGTTGAATATTCCGATGTCATTTGGCACTCCACTCTCACTTCTAAGCAGGCCATCAAGCTTGAGAACCTCCAGAAAAGAGCTCTGAGAATTATCCTTGTGTCCAATTATGTGTCTTAAGACAATGCTCTTGTTGAATATAATCTTGATAAGCTGTCTGATAGAAGGGAGCAACATTGCCTTAACTTTGCTCGTACATTGTCCAAGTGTGATCGTACCACAAAGTTGCTTCCTCCCAGCAGAGGTCAGGCTCATGGTAGACAATTAAGAAACAATGCCAATCTCTCCCAGCTCCGTGTCCGTACTGACAGGTTTGCTAGGAGTCCAGTTCCTTACTTTGTTAGGCTGCCAAACAGCAACCCATCCTAATCCTGGTTCATTGTTGTTTTTGCTTATTTTTTGTGTACAATGTAATTCGGCCTCCGGGCCGCGATTTTGTGCCAATAAAATCATATCAAAATCATATCGTATCATATCATATAAATCAATACAAATAGCTGCAACTTTAAAATTCGGGTATCTTTGTTCCAAAACACTGCTGTATTGTTAATATTGAACAAAACTGGACAAATTGCGTATCAAAATGCGCGTAAATAAAATGATTATCCTTCTTTTTATGTTAAAATATTGCGAAAACAATTATTAGTTCTAAAGCTATAGACGTAGTTATAACAGCTGCGTTACTTCTTGTGCAGACTTTATGTGCGTTGGGGGTGTGTAGATGGGCGTTGTTTGTAGGGGTGTGTGGGGGTGTGCGTACATGTTTACCGGCAAACGAGAATACACAAAAGATTTTTCACCCTACACTGCGGACAGTCCGTAATCTCAAACTCCTGCAAAATACCTCAAATGCATGCTAAATGCTTTATAGCGCTATTTGCTTTAAACCGAGTGCCACACGTGTAAAAACTACCGTCCGCAGGTGCTGGTTAAAAATTCCGTTTCGTATTATACACAAAAAAAATTACCATTTTAGTCCACGGTTAGGCAACCGTTAAACATCATACACACGTCCTCGGTTAGATAGCAAAACACAATGTCCTCGATTTGCGACAAACACACATACACACCCGTGTATTACATATTATACTTCCGAGGACCTGAAAAAAATGACGAAAGTCTAAGTGTGTGTGTGTCCTCGGTGGGTTGTTATGTCAAGTGCTCAAGAGGTCTCATAGAGGGGGTAGTAGGGTATAAAACCTCATTTTCACCGTGTAACAATGGTTTGCGTAGCGAGGACGCGTGGTTAGGTCCTCGGTATGGGGGGGGGGGGTGATGTACTCGTATATAATGCTCCAAATTACCCTCAACAAATGACACAATAATGTAAGGAGACAGTCCCTTCTCTTTAAATAACACGTTTTTGTATTGGATTTTGGAATTTTAATGCCCCGATACATATATTTGTGAACAAATTTACCAACCAACATTATCATCACTCTTTTAAAGAAGCAACTTTGAAATAATATTAATATGTCGTCTTAACAGATCAAGAGAAGCTGAGAAAATTGTTTCTGGCCATTGGCAGACATTCCAATTATAAACAGGTCAAAATATCTTACAAGACATTATAGCAGTCTGCGAAAAAAAAATCACAAGTCTTTTTAGCAGATATTTCACACATAATTCATATAATTAAAATATGGGGAAAGTAACAACTGACGCGACGTATGATATGTCTACTTGTGGCACTCCAAAAAAGAGTATTAAACTATGTTATGCTATAAATTAATGAGATGAAAGGTGTCACTATGCAAAGACGAGATACATATACCCCAGACCTCTGGTCTTTGCATGTTTTAAAGCCACAGTCCACCGGAGTTAATGCAGATTGGATTCAGGTTGAATGCTCTTACTTGTTCCATGACATGTATATATATTCAGTAGTGTTAAGTTGTATTTCTTGGAAAACACACTCTTTCTCACTTTTGTATCATATATTTTTGAAATTTCTTTCGTAGTTCAATAGCTCTATATTTTGGCTTGTTTCTGGACATATGATACTATTAAGTCTTTCAACTGTTTATATTAAGCACAAATGGAAATTATATTTGAATTCTGAGCTGACTTCAACACTGCCCCCAAGTGACTAACATTGGTTAGTGTGGTACATTCTTCAAAAGGGGCGGTGTTGAATTCAAATATAATTTCCATTTATGCTTGTGTAATAATGACAGAAATTTATAAATAATAAAGGTGAACAAAGAGAGTATTTTCCCAAGAAATACCATTTAACACCACATAATATTTATACTTGGCATGTAAACAGGATCTAATCTGCATTAACTTCGGTGGACTGGTATGTCAGCACACTGTGTCCCTAATCATCTTTGTCTAGATCGGAATGAATCCTAACCCCTCCTTTATAAATGCCGAAGTTCGCAATAATCAATAATTTTCTACCCCCTCCTTTATGAATGTCGAAGTTCGCAATAATTAACCTGGTCTACCAAATAAACTGCCCTATATAGATACGACAGTTTATGAAATGGGTGACCGGCTCTCTATAATAGAATAAACTGCATATTCATATGGGCGCACATAAATTATATTAAATTTTCATCAATTTGCAATCGATTGATGGTATTTTATATTCAATTCGTTTCCAAAGAGGTCTAAAATCTGGTAAAAATACAATATTTTTTGAGGTATTTTTGGCGTTTCTGTCAACTTGTAATCAAAAATGGGAGCATAGTGTGTTCCAATATCTGTGGTGTTATAAATTAGATAACAAATTTGAGACCTATACATGAACTTGGATCCCCCAAAAGTTGCATAAACCAATTTTGAAAATAGTAGGCCCTCGGATTGAAAAATGGTCAAAACATTGACAGGAGACCCGAAACATAATTATTTGAAAAACAACTCTCTAAATGCTAGCTATATTTTACAGACAGAAAATGGTCAGGTTGCTGATAGAGAATGCAAATTCAAAATAAATGATCACAAGTCAATTTCTATTGGAATTACGGACACAGTAAATATAACACTGGTCAATGTATTATAACAAAAGGTAGGTGACTGTGACCGTTTTTTTCCTCGAGGAACTATTTGTCATAACTGTGAACTTTCGTGTTCAGAAAATGTTGGTTAATTGTGTCATAGTTAGACTGCACTATGTTTCTTATAGGGTGTTCAATATTTACTTATACTAAGTTTATTTCTATATTGTAATTGTATTTTTTTTATGTTTTCTTTGTTCCGGTTTCTTTGATTATGGTGTAAGGTCTGAAAATTTTTGATTTATTTTGAATTATAACAATAATAATATTTGAGACAGTAGTTACTACTCTTTGTCTCCAGATTATACTTTTTTGAAATAATAATATTTTGTATGACTTGTATGTTATGCATTTCATATTGTTAGAATAGTGTGCATTTTGACTTCTCTTGCAAATTTGATTGAGAAGTCGTTTTTTACCGCTTCAATTAATCGCTTTTACTTTCAACTATCCAAATGAACTCATTTCAAATTAAAACTACGATAGTGTTTTCTTGGCCTAATGTCATATATCCGAAGCAAATCAAAACATAGAGAGGAAACCAACGAACAGACAGGAAGTTCAAGTTTGTTTGTGACAGTAATTATAGACCACAAAATGACCCATTTTCTCTGGCCGTATATCCTGTATGTCTTTCATTGTAGCTGCATTTATGTGTTCTACTATTTCACTACTACGCCTTTGATAACGAGTTTTGGTCTTGAACTTGTGAACTGAAAAAGAAAATCAGAAATTATACTATAAAGTTCTTAAGGTGTTCATGTTTCCTGATATCAGACCTGATCATGAAGATCATGATGAAGCATCTATTACAGCTAGTGGTCGCCGTCTTGCCGTTGTTGGAAACTACAACAACTGCACAAGGTAAGCGTAAATGTGATTCACATTTGTTGTTACATTGAAGAAACGTACAACACATTTCGGAGTAGCTGTTGGATTTATTGCTAATGCTACAGATACTAAAAATTACATAATGTAACAAAATGACTGATATCATTGCTTTTGGCGGGAATAATGTAATCAGAGGTACACGTGCAGGCATAGTCGCGTCATCTACTGAAATATGAAGTATAACCATATCCCTAACTCTAACCCTAACACAGGGTGCGCAGGGTAAACCAGAATTATAATCATTTTAATATAAAAACAGAACAATGCGTCGGTCGCTACACATAGTGGCGTGGAGTGCTTATGCCAGATTTTCCGTTTCACATAGTGGCGTAAAGGTTTAGACCTAGCTATATCTTATAATAGTTATTCCTTTTTAACTATTAAAGATGCAGTTTAGTAGTTTGAATCTTTTAAAAACTTCAATTTCAAATGGAATCGGACCGCTGAGAGATAACAGTGAAAGTTGGTGCCAATTTAGCGTCTACCGGGGGCTTTTAAGCATTTGCGCGTGTGACACCACCTTAAGCAATCTCAATTTAGCTCATCATTGGTGTTGCGCCACAGAATTAGTGTAAACAATCTAATCAGACAGACAAAATGGCGGTTTGTAACCCGTGGTATTTACAATTTTTTCTGCCACTGAACACACTAAACTGACTAAAACAGACTAAGTTAGTATTGTACAGTATTGTGAATCATCAACGAGTATAGAGGGTATGTAATAAGACGTCACTCATAACAGAGTCATCCTCATATAAAATTAATTCTGTCCGCCATAAGTTTCCATGGGAAAATTCGCATGATAATACATTAAAACGTGTGATAGGTATGAATGGTTGTGGAATCGATCTAGAGACCTGTCTCTCTGTTATCATAAGTTATCATAAACTGCCTTCTAGCATGGCGGCCATTTCAATTGTTATACCATTACGGTTGGTTTATTGCAAAAACTTTATTAAAGAAGTAATTTATTAAGTCAAAAAACTGTGTTTGGTGCGTATGTCAACGAATCGCAGGTACATTCTGCAAGTAGGGAACGATCTGTCTCACATTGACCAAGAATTCACTCATCAGGACAGATTCTCGGAAAAACCCTACACTGAAGGAGTATCAATTCCGTTAATAGTAGCATATTCTTCTCACGTACGCCACTATGTGTTGTGACCGACGAATTGATGAATTGAAGTTTTTCATATGCCTTCATTATTTTGTTAAAGGTCCTGAATAATTGTACGCGAATGTTCTTCATAGTTCTATACAGGACGCTAATTTGATTAACTTAGGTGAGGAAAGGGCCGGATTTCGTCTCTTATTTGGCGTATAGCTTACTCCGGAAGAAAGACACACCGGAGTTTGCGACGGTATAAAGTGATGTCCAGCCTCCGGACAAAAGCAGCAGTTTTATTCTGCTGGTTTTATCTTTATTTTAACCTGCTTATAAACGTTCATTTTCTGATATAACTCCAGCTTCTATTCAGAATGTAACTGTTACTGCTGGAGCAGACATTTACCTGCAATGGCTGATTAAAGATCCGATAATATCTTTGTATTGGGTGAAAGATAGCGTCACCGTTACAGATCTGGAAAGAGAAATATTTGTCATTCCGGAACGTGGACTGCTAATACTGGACAGTGAATGGGGAGACGGAGGATATTATACTTGTGTGATGATAACCAGACAAGACAACCGCGATAACGTTATGGAGCGGGTGTTTAAGGTGGAGGTGGTTCCATATATCCATATGGACCAGAACATTGATGAGGGTACGTTATTGATTATTCGCCATCGAAATAGGTCACACAATTACTTGTAAAGTGAATCAAGCTTTTAATGAATTTGCCATCCACCATCAAAAAATCTTTGCGTTGTGATCTTTTTGTTGTAGAAAAGTTCAAAAGCATGAGAATAGAGACAGTGATTTTAATTTTTGACTTGTGAAAACCGCTGCAAGACTAAAACTGCGTTCGCAAATAAATGAAAATTGCCACGGCCATATTATTTGTTTCGTAGAACTTAACTCTTAATATAATGTCGATTTTGTTAATTAAGAAATAGGTAATTTTACAAACTACCATTGCATGTTGAACCCAATACTATTTGAGAACATTATGATTTACACCAATTAACCATAACGTTCTTAAGGTAGGGGATTGTTTTAACTCTACGGTTTGCCAACCGGCATAATGCTGATGTTGACACCCAAACTACTTCTGATAATCGTATATCGGAGATATCGGCTTTTAACCTTGTAGTTGGATTGTTCGTAGATTTCTTAGCCTCAAATCAATTTTGCCTACATTTTTGAATACATGGGCAGAATTCCCCAATTTTTCCAAGCGATATTATGTGGGGATTTTTTGTACTTGATTTTGTGTCACTAGATTGATGAGACATAATAATTGCTGTACATAACAAATATATTTTAATATGACGTTTAATACTGTTAAATTCCATACCTCTAAATGAGTGGTTATAGACATGTATGATTATAGATGGAATTCTAAAATGAGTTGGATGTAAAGAGCCGCCTCTTCGTAGTTTGTGTTCCAAATAATGGCTTAGTGACACGAAGTTAGATTATGTTTATGTAACAAACCTTCAATTTCAGATGACTCAATTCAAAATGTAACCGTAGTTGTCGGTGAAAGCTTACATCTTGAATGGCTCAATGAAAATCCGTCTCATGTGATCTGGATTAAAGACAACGTAACTATTAGCAGCAGCAGCGTTGCAGGTCGGACAGGACGAATTGTCACAATACCGGAACAAGGCCTACTAATACTAGACAGTGCTTTGGAGGACCAAGGGTTGTATACCTGTGTGGTGATAACCAATCAAAATTACATTACTAAGCGAACGTTTTTGGTAGATATCGACGATCCCTTCATTGATGTGGATGAAAGCACAGGAGAAGGTAATTATTATGCTCTTGAGGGTAGAAAGAGTGCAGGGTCGCCCCAGTGGTTTAACGGGTACACCAAACGTGATCTTCCTGACATATAGTATACTATATAAATAGCAGTGCGCACTTTCTTTGTGCCAATTTAAGGCCAAGATTCACCATCATCCGTCAATTATGGACCGAAGTAATGTTACAATATTGCATAATTTTGGTAACAAAATAATGATACACTCCAGGAAATATGTTATTCCTGATACAGCCCCGTCAAGAAAGGACATTTCAAATAACGTTAAATAGATACACTCATAGAAATGACTTGTTCGCCTTGTTGGCGCAATTCAAAAGGAGTAAGTTTGGACAACTCAAAAATAGTGTAAAAGTTGCCAAAACAAAATTCATTTTAGTTATTCGAACTTAAAAATGCTGAAAAAGCTCAAAAAGTTCCGTCAACCAATCAACTTTGTTGGCATTACTTAAAAGTTGATGTAAGTCGTTGCGTCAACTTTTTAAGTAATGCCAACTTCTGAATTCAAGTTCAGGGAACTTAGAAAAATAAACAAGATTCAAAGAACCAATTAGTTGAGTTATTGTAACTCAACATGTAAGTTTTGAGTTATTCCAATTTGGTACTTTGTTACTAAATTCACGTAATTTGATAATTTTCTGCACAATTAGCAGTATTCAAGTATTTATTTTTGTAATCAGTGCAAAATTTTGTATATTATAGCACACCTCTAGAAAATTATGCTAACCTAGGCTAGTTTCAATTTCTGAGTTGTAACAACTCAATAAAGTAAGTGCAAATGAGTGCGACCAACTTAAATGATATCTAGTCAGCGTTACTCAAAATTGTACGCGTTGGCATTACTTAAAAAGTTGATGTAAGTCGTTGCGTCAACTTTTTAAGAAATGGCAGGTCGTGGTTTCATGATAAAGAAAATTAGAAAATAAACAAGGTTCAAAGAACCAATTAGTTGAGTTATTGTAACTCAACGTGTAAGTTGATGTAACTCGTTCATATTAAGTTACTGGTACTTACTGTTTTGAGTTATTCAATTTGGTACTTTGTTACTAAATTCACGTAATTTGATCATTTTCTGCACAATTAGCAGTATTCAAATATTTATTTTTGTAATCAGTGCAAAATTTTGTATATTATAGCACACCTCTAGAAAATTATGCTAACCTAGGCTAGTTTCATTTCTGAGTTGTAACAACTCAATAAAGTAAGTGCAAATGAGTGCGACCAACATAATGATATCGAGTCAGCGTTACTCAAAATTGTACGCGTTGGCATTACTCAGTAAGTTGATGTAAGTCGTTGCGTCAACTTTTAAGTAATCTAACTTCTGAATTCAAGTTCAGGGAACTTAGAAAAATAAACAAGGTTCAAAGAACCAATTAGTTGAGTTATTGTAACTCAACGTGTAAGTTGATGTAACTCGTTCATATTAAGTTACTGGTACTTACTGTTTTGAGTTATTCCAATTTGGTACTTTGTTACTAAATTCACGTAATTTGACCATTTTCTGCACAATTAGCAGTATTCAAATATTTATTTTTGTAATCAGTGCAAAATTTTGTATATTATAGCACACCTCTAGATAATTATGCTAACCTAGGCTAGTTTCATTTTCTGAGTTGTAACAACTCAATAAAGTAAGTGCAAATGAGTGCGACCAACTTAAATGATATCGAGTCAGCGTTACTCAAAATTGTACGCGTTGGCATTATGCACTTATCAAATGCAACCCCGGCCCCTGGGGACCCGGGGATGGCCGGGTCGTGAGCCGTGGATTTTGGGTTTAAAAGTTCAAGTCCCGGGTAAACACCTAGCCAGTCCCGGACCCACCCGGGCAAAACTCTCAGCCACTCCCCGGCCCTCCCGGGGCGAATATCCGATGCAAACCGATACAAACCACGGGTATTCCTCGGCCCAAGTTCCCGGCCCTGAGCATCGGATATAGGCCTGGATCTTAATATGGTTTTAATATCGCGGCAATCTTGTCATGCGGGCTCAAAATTCGGCAGGTTTGTCTTCAATGGACTGCCAAGCTCTGGACATGCTGGGTGGATTCAAATATTCACATATAGGCCTACATGTGTGTTTCATTGTAAATACGTCAGAGGGGGATCCCTGTGTGCCATCACTATATTTAATATGCATGCTTGTTTTAAATATTAGGAGGCATGAAAGGCGGGTCGGAAAATGCCGGGAATAAACCAGGAATGTTGTATTGATGTATAGGGCCTACATGTAGGTCTATGATTAAAACATCAAAGATATTTGGGGTTGTTTTCGATCATCACATGTGTATGTCTGATCATGTAACTCAATTATGTAAGTCTGTCAACTGGCTGATAAGAAACATATACAGAATTCGCCCATACATTGATTATGATACTTGCCATAATACTGTTAGAGCTGTCATTATATCACGTCTTGATTATTGTAATGTGTTACTTAATGGTATATCAAAGAAAGATCTAAATCGTTTGCAGAAGTTGCAAAATAAGTGTGCACGTTTAATATGTCTCAAACCAAAATTTGAGCATGTTACCCTCTCTTGAACCAACTTCATTGGCTCCCCATCAGTGAGAGGATTGCATACAAGACGCTGCTTTATGTGTTTAAATCTCTGAATGGACTCTCTCCCCAGTACTTAACTAACTGCCTCACTGTGAAAAGATCATCCCAGAGCGCAATGAAGACCCGCTCGGCAGATAGTATTTCCTTCCTGGTGCCTCGTTCTAAGAAGGGTGCTGGTGATAGAGCTTTTTCAGTGGCAGCTCCACGTTTGTGGAACACCTTACCGGTTCATATCAGAAATGCCGCTACTCTTGAATCATTCAAAACTATGCTCAAGACATATCTTTTTCCATAATGTTGTTTTCTGTATTTGATCATGTTTGCTGTTCTTTTTAATATGCTTGTTGCGCTTTGTAGCCACAGGAAAAGGCGCATTATAAATTATGTTAGTTAAGTTAAGTTATGAAAGAAACAGATCACAACATTTACATCTGTCCAGGATACGAGAGTGGCGAATGTTCGATCTTCGCATTAACATTTTATGCACATAATATTTATGATTTTTTGATGTCAATACAAAAACTTCAATTATAATGCGGCTATTCTGTAAAGGCCCATAACCCCATTCAAATAGGCCTGTCTTTTTGGAGCACAAGTTATTAATATTTTGTTTCACCAGGTTGTCATTTTGGATATTAAAAAAAAATCCTTTCAACATCCTTCCAACATGAAAATATAATATAGTTTTGAAAATCTGTATATTAACACAAGACATTGGATTCAATTTTTATATCATACACCTATAATTATTTTTTTAAAGAAGAAAAATACAGCTCTTTACTCTGGGCGGGTGGTTTAAAACTTGTCCATGATACGGGAGTGGCGAATGTTCGATCTTCGATCTTTGCATAAACATTTTAAGCACATAATATTATAATAAATAAAATACATTTGGCATAAATAAGCATACATATAGCAGGCTCTCGTTTGGACGTGCATGTCATGAAGCCAGTGTGGTCTGGTTAAACATGTTAACTTTAGAGGCCCGCTAAATAAAAAATTTGGAAACAACAGCCAAGATTTTGTTTTTGAAATGGATTTATAATATGAACAGTAACATTAATGTGGCGACTCAGTTGATTATTAATATACACCCACGGCTCAAGTACGGCAAAAGTGATAGGATTACCCGGCCCATAAATGCGGGCATCCTTACTAGCAAACCACGGCCATGTTCACGGCCCATTTTACTGGTTGGAAAACCCCGGGTAAGGTACGACATAATCCCGGCCCTCGCCCTGGTAAAGTCCGGCCCAATTTCCCGGGGTTTTGGCCGACGTCAATTCTTCTACCAGTCCCGGCAAACACCCGGCTCCCCCCGGGACACATTCTGAGTCAATCCCGGGTCACATGATGTCAAGTCCCGGACCATCCCCGGGTCCCCAGGGGCCGGGGTTGCATTTGATATGTGCATTACTCGGAAAGTTGACGCAACGACTTACATCAACTTACTGAGTAATGCCAACGAACAATTTCTATGAGTGTAGATTGGTGGAGGGGAAAAGTGGTTACTAAAAAAATACCTTTAATATAACTGGTGCATTTATTTTCTGTGTTGTGCTTTTTTCTTCATTAATAGATTTATGTGGATATCCTCGTGTCCGTGGCAAAATTGTTGGAGGAAAAGTCCCGGAATACGGACAATCACCATGGATGGCTATGTTGTGGTCAAAGGTTAAAAGGAGGCCTGTGTGTGGAGGAGTATTGCTGAACCAAAGATGGATTGTAACTGCAGCTCATTGTTTTTCACCACCGCGTGGATTAAACAGCTCGAATATGTAAGAATATTAATTCAGCAAAACTGATTACATGTGATGAATGATTAAAAAGTTATTATGGGGTATTAGGCAAAATACCTGCACATCACGTACAAAGCATTTTTCTCTCAACTTACTCTATGCTCACCAGCTTTGCCATGTTGCTGATACCCCAGCAAACGTTTATTTGTCGGGTTATATAAAGAGTATACTAAGAGTATAAAACGTTTTCATAACCTTAAAAAACATTTTTTGATAATCTATTGCTCAGCAAACAAAAATGTTTTACAGAAAATGTTTAAATGTCGGGTTATATAAAGGGTATAAAACGTTTTAATAACTTACCAATAACATTCTTGAAAACTTGATACAAAACATTCTAAGCAGAATGTTACATTGGGGTTGAAAAAATATTTTGCGAAAAATGTTTGCCCAAAATATTTGCATAACGTTTTTAAAACGTTTTCATGACCTTTATATAAGCCGACATTTAAATGTTATTAAAAGTTTTGAAAAAAACATTTTAAGAACATTTCTGTGTTTGATGGGTTCAAATATTTTAACATAATGCTATTTAAGTATTGACAAACTATTTGGCAAAAATGTTTTCAAAAATAGTTTACAATAACTTTTTGAAAACATTTAAAAATATTGTTGTAGTGTGCTTTCATACAAAACGTTTTAAAACGTTATCATGACCTTTATATAACCCGACATTTTAATGTTATTAAAACGTTTTTACCTAAACCAAAAGCCAAAATATATCTTATTTAAAACGTTTTTAAAACGTCTTTGTGTTTGCTGGGACTATACAAATGATACATATAATAATTGTCTAGCATGAAACGGAGATGCATCATGTTGGCGTGCAAGAATACCAGAAAACGTGCAATGCGTGGCCCAAGCTCAATCCCCTAGCCTGTTGCACAATTTGCTATGGTCACGTGTATCAGATTTCCACACATATTAAAATGAAATATAATCACTAAACGAATTAATGAATTTACCTTTGAAAGTATCGATCTTTGTATTGAAAACTCATTTCTAATACTTCATCCCGGGTAGAATCCCGAATAACAACTAAAATTCAGTTTCATAAATATTTTGGAATATTCTCTTTTGCAAGGGACTCGTTTGAGATTCGTTTAGGAGAACACAGTACAACAGAGTATGACGGGACGGAAGTCATTGTTGGCCTGAAAACAGTCATCATGAATCCGAACTTTGACAAGACAACCTATGACTCAGATATAGCTTTACTTAAACTTAGGCAGCCTGTCACATACACAGATTATATTTCTCCTCGTAAGTATGTCTAGACTATGCCATAGTCGATTTTTGATAAATAAAACATGTTATTAATCATGACGAAAGCATTCAGTTGAACTCGAAATTATACTGATATTTATTACATCAAAATACTAGTATAAAATTGTTATGAAAAACTATTTCTTATTTTTGCGTGACAAACCCAGAAATATTACTCACGGCTTGAGCTTTCGCCATCTTGGCTGATGGCTTGATCACAAGTGTCTGTTGTGATCTGGTCCACTGCGTTTCACGCGGAGGTTGGATGCACTCTCACTCCCAGGGTTGAAAGTTGGTTTTAGCAGTGGATCATATACGTGACTGAGAGAATAAGCACCGTCGTCGCGGTTGATAGTTTTGGCCCCCTTTCTGCGTATTTGTATTGCTTCTCTAATTCTTCGTGATTGGCGTTAGAGTCTTTGTCTAGAATGCTTGCCTCTTCCCAGTTGATGACGTGATTTTCCTGGGCGATATGATCTGTAATTGCGGATTTATGTTGTTCTGTAGTGGAAGCCTTTCTGTTGGACCTGGTGAATTTAGTGTCTTTGAGAGTTTCGGAGTCTTTCTGGTGTTCTTTTATCCGGACTCCAAAGGGTCTGCCAGTTTCGCCGACATATGATTTATCGCAGCCTTTGCAGGGGATGTCATATACTGCATCGCTGGTTTCCATAATGTCTTTCTTGTCCTTTGGATGAACTAAGATGTTTTTCAAGGTGTTGGTTGGACGCATCGCTGTTGAGATCTTGTGTTTTTGAAAGATCCTCTGTAGCTTTTCTGCCAGTCCTTCCACGTACGGTATCACGACCATGCCTCTTGATGGGGTTTCTTCCAATTTCTTTGATTTCTTTTGTTTTTGCGGTTTATCCTTCATCTGTTGTCTTCATCTTCATATTCTCTCAGTCACGTATATGATCCACTGCTAAAACCAACTTTCAACCCTGGGAGTGAGAGTGCATCCAACCTCCGCGGGAAACGCAGTGGACCAGATCACAACAGACACTTTGTGTACAAGCCATCAGCCAAGATGGCGAAAGCTCAAGCCGTGAGTAATATTTCTGGGTTTGTCACGCAAAATAAGAAATAGTTTGATCTACAACCCTACTGATGCATCTGTTTACGGTTGTTATGAAAAAGTTTATATAATTATATTAGTGACAGTAAAAGTAAAGTATACGCAGGCTTATATTATTGCATGCAACATCATAATGTCAATACTGAACAATTCTAATTTTAGAATCTGCCAGTTTATTATCCGCGTTAAAAATCGACTATGGACTTTCACTTTTACCCCGGGACTTCGTTCTCTAAAACACACAGTCAATCATACTTGTTTATCAATCAAATCTAACCACAAGACTAAGCATGGTGGTACAATACGCGCTATATGCGTACGTGCATCCACCAACTTTCGCGCCAGCACAAAAGCGCCGCATTCCATAGATAATTGTGTACCATGTATAGTTAATGGTAATGGTACGTGTCTGGAGGATTTAAACAATAACGAGATCTGGGCGACCAATCACAAGCCAGATCCAATTAAAGATGCATTACATCATGGCCAATTTTAGTAGGCCAGATTTCCGACAATCTCATCCATAGAGGCTCATAGACAGCCGTGTTAAGCATGTAAACGGCAATCCACTTGGGAAGCTAACAAACAGAGGGAGTACGGTGACTGAAAAGATGATCAGTTGTGAAAATCTATCAATTGTGCACAAATTAATTAAATCGGAGTTTTAAGCTTAAATGCAATATCCAGAGTATGCACAATAGGCAAGTGGACTACGGAGTAGTCTAAAGTATGGCAGCATTATGGCCTTGGCCCTGTGCATCATCAGGTCTATAATCGGTATAATAACACTACCTTTGAGATAGGTCATGCCACGGTGCTTGTAAAGAGGGTTGGAGAGCTTTGGAGAAAACAATGTACCTTTAATATCAGGTCCTTATCATCTCACTTTAAACAGGCACAAATTAATCAGCTGTGAGTAAACGTAAATTAAAAGAGACATAACTTAAAAGGAATGAGACAGGTTCATAAATCCAGGGGTCTATTTATGAGCTATGTAAGTTTAACAGGGCCATTACCTGGATGCAAACTCGCTCTCATGAATGTCAAATGAGTGCAACTTAGAAATGTAGGGGCAAGCTTTAAAAGGGTATCCTTTCATAAATGCTTGCAGCCTCAAAAGTATCATAAATGGGTCATCTAATGTAACTGTTTTATTATTATTATTATTATTATGAAATTGTTTTTGAAAAGTTTGAATTTAAAAAAATCAAAATATTCACTTAAGCATTAGCTTGAATAACAAGAACATTCTGCATTTTCAGTGTGTATACCAAACGACAAACAAACGCGAAAATTAGTAAGAGCTGGCAAAAAGGGTTTTGTAACCGGATGGGGTGACATCGTGGAAGATGGTAATCCATTGGGCTATTGCGGTTGAAATCCATACACCCCTTATGGAATACATGGCCTTGATCTTCCACACAGAAAATGTGACTAATGGTGACTACATTTTAGAATCTACACACCTTGTGTGGGAGATTAGGGCCATGATTTCCATACGGTGTGTATGGATTTTAACTGGAATAGCCCATTATTTGACAAGAATCGTTTACGTACATATGGCGAGGTACATAAGCGCATGACGTCATTTGTATTTGTGTAGGTACCGCTGCAACTGAGTTCGACCCCTAACAAGGATTCAAGAAATTGTCACATGTCCCTTTATACCTCGTTCAGTGATCCCAACGGAAGTGTAAACAAAACAAGTGGCATAAGTCATTAAAATTGTCATTAGGTGTTTTTGAAACGACAAATCTGGATATTTTGAGAGTATCCAATTTTGCATTTAGAAGATGGGTACCAAACAACCGTTGTCACAACTGCTGTCACAACCTCATCACGACTGTTTGATGTAATCATTTATCTAACAAAACATTACATAAATTTCAATTCTAGAACTTTAAAATACCAACAGCTATAACACTAATTTACACCTATTTTTTTGGCTATTTTTAACTTAAATTTTCTTTTCTTTATCAAATTTGTCATCTTTTTCTGCCTTTTTGTGGTAATTGTTATTCTATAAACTGTTTATTTGTGTGCAAATTGAAGGCGCTATTTACATATATTTCAAATTTAATTTAGCCCAATAATAATATGTTATTCCTTTCATTTCATGATAACAAGTAGTTTTTCCTTGCTATATGTTACTAATTGTTATGATGTTTTAATGAAATTATACAAATGTTTACCCCTTGTAAAGATGCAAACAAAATTTAAGATAAATAGCGCCATCATTGTTAAATTTTGCTTTAAAATTGATACAGTTCTACATGCTATTACCGAAAGGAGATTTATTTTAGTATTAATGGGTCTAGCATAGCATAAGATCCTCTCTGGTATTTTTTTTTCTATTGGTTAAACAACGAACCTTTTAAAAGGACTGAGTACAAGGACTCTTCGTTGACAGAGACTGCACATGAGAAACGTCTCGCACATGTTCCCCACCTTAGTCTTGACCAGTCTTGACCTTCTTCCACTATCATCCAGAAGGGAACTCGGTGATCTTGGCTTTTTTCATAGATGCAATGTTGGGGCAATATGATTTAGATGTAGATAGGTTTGTTGTTTTTAAAAGTAAAAACCAACAGAACCATCCCACCACTAGGCTCTCTGCGGATCCTCTTATGTTATCTTTTCAGAGGTGTAAGACTGAATCCCACAAACAATCATACTTCAACCGCATTGTTCCCTTGTGGAACCAGCTGCCTCTGGAAACCAGATTATCCAATTCCATTTCTTCTTTCAAATATCAAGCTGTGGATTTTTTGAAGTCTCAATTTTATTCCAAATTTGTTCCTTCTGATACCTGCACTTGATTGTCTTCTTGCCGGTGCCCTAATTGTAGGCCCTTTTAAGGTCTTGCCTTCCAAATTATTTAGGTATTTCCTAGGTGGGATGGTTCTAGAGGTGAATTTACACCTGTTTATCCCACCATATTCGCTGGTCTTTTAACATGTTTTTTTTTTAAAAGCTTTTATATTTATATTTTGTCAACATTTTGATGTGCAATAATTATACAGGGTGTAACAATAAAATTTATACAATTGCATTTTGGTTCCTCAGGAAAAAACTAAAAGAGGTATGGTATTATATGCAATACAATCAGTAATATCTTGGCTAAAAGAAGACCTTTAGTTGGTTTCTTTACTAGATCGGGTTCAAAAGTTATGTCCGATTAAGTAAAACATCCAGAAAACGTGTTGGGCCACTTTGCCATGTTTGCGCATATCAAGTTTGAACCGCGTAGATATGCTTATCGCGCATTAAACATCAAAGAACTGACACAAAAGAATTATAAGTGGTGTTTCTTCATATAATTAACATGAACTTAATAATAATATGATATTTCTTTAAAATCTATGAAAGTCATGAAATTTCATTCAAATTATCTTATAAATAAAGTAATTTCTCATATCCCTGAGATATCATTGGTAAAACTGAGAACAGTTTTTGCATCCATAAGTACAAAACAATACGATTGAAATTAAGTTCAGCTGGGCTTCTAGCTGTTCTGGGGCGACCACTATTGCCAGCATTTCTGTTAACAAATTATACATACTTCTCATAGTTATATGTAATTGTATGCCTTGATGGAAGACGTGAGTTTGGAAAATGAGCTATAAACAATCTTATGGTTTCTGCTTGACTCCATGTGCTACACCGAATGTCACAACCATAAAAAATACGCTCTTCCAACGTGAATTGGGGTTGAAGCTGCAGCCATGATTTCTAGTAAATAAGGTTGTTTAGTTGTGACTTTCATAAACTCAAGGAGATATTCTATTATGTAATCATTTCTACCACTTCGAATACCGATTGTTTAAAACTACCTATCGTAAGATCATCGTCCATGGTTCAACTCTACTCAGTCACTTTTGTAACATTTTAGACAAAAGTGGCCCAAGCGGTTTTAAGACTAGGATACATAATTGACCATATCTTCACTTTTATACCGTCGATTTTATTGAAACAAAGCTTAGCTGGTGGCTAAAGAAATGATCATGATAGACATATAAATATCAAAATACTTGTGTCATTCTATTTTCAAAATTGTACAAATTTTATTGTTACACCCTGTATATGTACCAGTACCAGTGATGAAGTCTAATAAATAAATTAAATAATACATAAATAAATAAATAAATAATAAATATTAGTATGCAACTAGATGTTGACGCCTTAGAAATAAGACTCAATAAAACATCTTCTCATGTTGTACCAGCAACAAAAGATTATTGATGTTATTCAGGGCCACACAACTTTCAGCAATAAAGGACATGTCACTTGAACGACTCTTTTTAGAGCCAACAACTCTTTTAGTGGGCAAGTTCGATTGAAGGCTCTTTTCATAACTGCAGTAGGAAAGGGGCCCTTTTACAGAGGCTATGGCTATTTTCAGAGCCACCATATCTTAAGTAGACAAGGGTCAATGTACTATACCATTAGAGGGCATAGGGTGGCCAACTACTATGCAGACAAGTGGCAGTCTACATGCAGTATTCTTAAAAGTTTTTAATATCCGATGGCGAACCAGTTGAAACCTTTAACTTGTTATATTTCTAACTTTTAGGTACGACTATCCATAGTCTCTCAGCAGTTTTGTGCCAATGCTCACCAAAGGTACATTATAACCAGTAATATGTTCTGTGCGGAAGCAACTGACCGAGATGCTTGCAATGGAGATAGTGGAGGTCCGTTTGCTATGAAGGTATAACGGTTAATATAATTAACAGCGAAGAACAAAGTATAAAAGCTGTGTTTTAACTATTTTAGGGCCAAGTCGGCTAATTGCTTTTCTACGATCGGGTATTGTTGATATAAATACAAAGTAGCCGTTTGGGATTATGTGGACACCCATGACCTTTTTAATGCAATTGTATTGGGTAACAATGGCGTAAGGTCACCATACGCCAATATGGAATGAAGCCGACGTAAGGTAAAGGATTACACGGCGACCGAGGTGGCGTTAGGGTATTTTTTGCGTGTTTTCCATACTGACGTACTTATTGTTTTCAATTTGCCAGTAATAATACCGTAAAACCTCGTCTACAAGCATATATAGTGTTTTTTATAAAAGCTTAATTAATTCGAAGCAAGCGTTAATATACCAATACAATAGATCGGTCTTAAGATAATACTTGTTTGTATATGATTGGATCCGTAATTTATTTGCTCAAACTCCATAATGGCGACTGGATTAATGTAGCTTTCATCAGAAGCACACTATATGCTTGTAGACGGGGTATTACGGTATGTCTTTATTTCTTTTGAAAGTTATATAAAACTCGATTTTATATTGACATTCTTTTAAACCTGATTTTCTCGAAAAGTTATCTATTCGCGGTAACCAACGGAATGAAGCCAAGCCGACGAATAGTTTTATTGTAACTCTCTCCTATCTGGGTATCCAAATCGGGTGAATGGGAATATTGTAACACCTTTAAGTACATTCTTGTTCGTAAATGAAGGGGGATATAAGTTAATTCAATAGGGGCGAACCAAGCAAATAATCGTGGTCTCCCACCCTTTGGTTAAAGTGTTTAAAGTTCGTGTTTTAAATTTACTATCAGAGTGTCCCAAAAGTAACTTAACATTGTGAATTGGCCATAACTTGCGTTGTGTTAATAGTGTTGTTACAAAAATTGCACAGTATGTAGATAAGTCTTTTAGAAATGTTATGATACCAAACATGCCTATGTGGTCATGACCCTTTGGTATGAAATTAACGGATATCTACCGTACCGTAAAACCCACTTTTATAAACGCAAAATAAGTCTCGTCATTTGAGACGTGATAACACGATATATAACGTGTTATCGTTTTCAAATCTGTTTTGTTTAATTTTGCTATGTTTGTTTGATTGTTTGTTTGTTTTCAATGTGTAATCTTCATTTTCTGTTTTATCTGGATTTTATATTGAAACTGCTTAAGTTTTTTTCTGAGGACTCGATGAACAGTTGTACGCGGTACGTTCCCGGGGGTACGTTGTTTTCCATTGAAAGTCGACGTACTGATCGTCTTGGGTTTTTCGCCACCACTCTTCACATGAGATCAATGTTTGTAGCCGATCTTCCTGTTCTTCCACGTCCTGCCCGAGGTAGATTATGAACAGATCCAGTTGATAGGAATTCCTGCACTAGTTGCTGGATTGTATTTCGGCTGGGTGCATAATTTACATTAAAATGTTCCCTAATCTTTGCTTGAGTGAGTTTGTCCGACTTTGTCTCGGCAAAAAAACACGAATCCGTTGATCTAAAGGAAATTCATCTTCACTTCAACTGTTTTAAAGTAAAGTTTAATATTGTCAATATATCCTAATTATAATCTAAAACAGCAGTCACGCTTACTCTAGGCCATGTTATCCATGAATGTTCATACCTAAATGTAGCGTGTGCAGTGAGTGAACCAACTCTATTGTTGAGGGAGGCACATCATTCATGTGCTTGAACATTCATGTGCTAGAACAAACCCACCCAGCTTGCTTTTGTGGGTTTGATACACACATATGTACAGTCGCACAGTAAGGTCAAGTAGTCATCAATAATGCTGTTTTTGGTATCAGAATAATTCTAAAAGATCAATCTATGTGAATATGTTCTCCATTTTGGTATGAAGTAGGAAATATTTGAAATAGGGCAAATTCACAATGTTAAGTTACTTTTGGGACACGCTGTACATATTATTTAAAATAATCGTCCTTTCTAATTTCGTAATGAATATGCAATCTTAATATTTTAGGATAGTTCGCAGTGGTACCTTGTTGGGTTAGTCAGTTGGGGAATTGGCTGTGCAAGGCCTCAGTTACCAGCAGTTTATACAAGAGTTCAGCCATTTCACCAATGGATTGATGACGTCATAGCTGATGATATGGAAATGTGTGAAGGTTAGATTAACGTGAAATACTCAGATGAAAATACCATCACGTATTCAAGTCTTACTAAGAAAATGATTTTCAATTTTGACACATTAGCACAGGCCCACCAAAACCTCTTATTCAGCTGTGTCATTAACACCCATGCGTACAACTTTTATACCTGAGTGGCAACGACCAAATGGCGTTAACATTTGGAGGTGACGATATAATATTTATGTGGATATATAGACCAAGTGTGGAGTCCACATCATGTGTTTAAAATATTTCAATGTAATTGGATATTTGCATATTGCTTTTCCAATTCCCATCCCCTCTTCTGTTCTCTTCTATTTAACCGGCATGTGGTGGTTGCTAAAAAATTTGCGCTAAAATGATGCTCCTTCAACTACGAAGAGTCATTTGTTGGTATTTTGTGCAATTTAGCGTTTCCGATGGAAAACTTTCGTAATACGAGGGTTAAGTCGTAAGTAGGTTTTTTGCAATCATTTAATAACAAACACAATTCTATTAAACACGTCCACAAGTCTTTAAAGCCAGACTAAGGTTTAAGTATATCGGTTTTTTTTCAGATCTCAGGGAAGATTTGGTCTTGAAAAATATGGAGATTGGTATGCTGAAAGCTAGTGTAGTGCAGTTACAAGAACAACTGCAAGGTTATGAAGACCATTTACAAGGTATGTATATAAGTCGTTACTCTGAGTTTTATTCTTGCGCAATCGTCAGACGATTATACGATGTTATATTTTGGCTGCGATTCCATGCTCAATGCCAAGATGACAGAATGGCAGAGCGTATATTTCACAAAGTATAAACATATCGCAACATTACCAACAATCTTGGAAAGCAAAATGCCCCTACCAATGAAAATATGTTGATATATGTATAAATATAGTAATGCTAATTAATTCAGTTATGCCTCTATTTACTGGATCCAAGTAGGACCTAGTGGCGTTTTCAAGAATGAGGGGCACAAATTTCCAAATGTACCGACAGGTAATTACAGAATGATATTTCTGAGAAATTTTTCAACAAGTGCCAAAATTATAATTAACTTTGAATACGGCCAAATGAAAGAAGAAAATTACAGAGGCCTATTTCAGCAATGTTACCAGCCCTTTTTACATACTGTAGTTACTGTCCGTTTTCCTATACACAATACACAGTGCTCTCACCATTGACGCGTGACCTCTACAAATGATGTATGTTGGAAGAATGGGCACTTGCCTAGTTAACATCACTGTGTGAAAAATAACCAGCCAATATTTAATTTATTCTCCAAACTTCTAGCAAATATATTTCTCTAACATGACCTAAAATTACAGCTAGGTTAGATGTTCAGAAATAGTCGCACTTTTGTAAAATATGAGTGAGGGCAAGGCATAGCTAGCCAACTCCCCGTGTTAATTGAATGGAGATTTGACCGAAAATATTGGTATCGGACCGCTCACTTCTGAAGGATGCCACAAAAAACGGTACAAGCTACATTTAAACTATTCTCTGGCAATCATCATGATGAGTTTCTTATATAGTATGCTGAAATTGGGTACTGTAGGTGATTGACAAAAGGTCGCACTTTTCTGATAAATAAGTGACAGTGAACATGAAATATCAGCGCCCATAAACCCAAGTTAGTAGCTAGTTAGTGGAGGCCGTCACGGGACTGATTATTGATTATTGAAGTGCCTTATTAATAGATACGCACGATTTAGGGCAAGAAAAAAAAAAACCGGGACACTTTTGGAGACATCATCATCATCATCATCATCATCATCATCATCATCATCGACATCATCATCATCATCACTTTCTACATTTGTTCTAAACAACATAGGGCCTACCGTTTTAATATGATTTTTTTCTTGAAATGCATGTAACTATAATTATTGTTTAGAGCGTGATGAAATAAAACATCACAAATATAATGCATAAGAAATCGTTTGTTTTAGAGCGTGATGATGAAATAAAACATTACGGTTTTCATCACGAAACAAAGTAATACATAAGAAATCAATTTTTCGTGAGTGATGAAATAAAACATCAAAATTGTCATCACGAAACAAAGTAATACATGATAAATCGTTTGTTTAAAAGCGTGATGAAATAAAACATCACGATTTTCATCACAAAACAAAGTAATAGGCCTACAAAAGAAATACATTTTTCGAGAGTGATCAAATAAAACATCACGATTTTCATCACGGAACAAAGTAATACATAAGACGTCGTTTGTTTGATTGCAATCAATCTCAGGGAAGATTTGGTCTTGAAAAATATGGAGATTGGTATGCTGAAAGCTAGTGTAGTGCAGTTACAAGAACAACTGCAAGGTTATGAAGACCATTTACAAGGTATGTATATAAGTCGTTACTCTGAGTTTTATTCTTGCGCAATCGTCAGACGATTATACGATGTTATATTTTGGCTGCGATTCCATGCTCAATGCCAAGATGACAGAATGGCAGAGCGTATATTTCACAAAGTATAAACATATCGCAACATTACCAACAATCTTGGAAAGCAAAATGCCCCTACCAATGAAAATATGTTGATATATGTATAAATATAGTAATGCTAATTAATTCAGTTATGCCTCTATTTACTGGATCCAAGTAGGACCTAGTGGCGTTTTCAAGAATGAGGGGGCACAAATTTCCAAATGTACCGACAGGTAATTACAGAATGATATTTCTGAGAAATTTTTCAACAAGTGCCAAAATTATAATTAACTTTGAATACGGCCAAATGAAAGAAGAAAATTACAGAGGCCTATTTCAGCAATGTTACCAGCCCTTTTTACATACTGTAGTTACTGTCCGTTTTCCTATACACAATACACAGTGCTCTCACCATTGACGCGTGACCTCTACAAATGATGTATGTTGGAAGAATGGGCACTTGCCTAGTTAACATCACTGTGTGAAAAATAACCAGCCAATATTTAATTTATTCTCCAAACTTCTAGCAAATATATTTCTCTAACATGACCTAAAATTACAGCTAGGTTAGATGTTCAGAAATAGTCGCACTTTTGTAAAATATGAGTGAGGGCAAGGCATAGCTAGCCAACTCCCCGTGTTAATTGAATGGAGATTTGACCGAAAATATTGGTATCGGACCGCTCACTTCTGAAGGATGCCACAAAAACGGTACAAGCTACATTTAAACTATTCTCTGGCAATCATCATGATGAGTTTCTTATATAGTATGCTGAAATTGGGTACTGTAGGTGATTGACAAAAGGTCGCACTTTTCTGATAAATAAGTGACAGTGAACATGAAATATCAGCGCCCATAAACCCAAGTTAGTAGCTAGTTAGTGGAGGCCGTCACGGGACTGATTATTGATTATTGAAGTGCCTTATTAATAGATACGCACGATTTAGAAAAAAAAAAAAAACCGGGACACTTTTGGAGACATCATCATCATCATCATCATCATCATCATCATCATCATCGACATCATCATCATCATCACTTTCTACATTTGTTCTAAACAACATAGGGCCTACCGTTTTAATATGATTTTTTTCTTGAAATGCATGTAACTATAATTATTGTTTAGAGCGTGATGAAATAAAACATCACAAATATAATGCATAAGAAATCGTTTGTTTTAGAGCGTGATGATGAAATAAAACATTACGGTTTTCATCACGAAACAAAGTAATACATAAGAAATCAATTTTTCGTGAGTGATGAAATAAAACATCAAAATTGTCATCACGAAACAAAGTAATACATGATAAATCGTTTGTTTAAAAGCGTGATGAAATAAAACATCACGATTTTCATCACAAAACAAAGTAATAGGCCTACAAAAGAAATACATTTTTCGAGAGTGATCAAATAAAACATCACGATTTTCATCACGGAACAAAGTAATACATAAGACGTCGTTTGTTTGATTGCAATCAACCGCGACAGTTCGTCTCACACACATAACAATGTACTGCGATCAAATAGGTTGATGACAACATTTGATTGAATGGACTGCACTGCGCCATGATTACGTGCACCGGTTCAAATCCTTTGTTTGGAGCCAATCAATAATTTCACGTACAGCCTCTATGCAAATTAGAGTTTACACACGCTGCAGCTGGGGTAATCGACCGAAGCTGGTTGCCGTTAGTGATCGAATGCATGAGCTTATTTGCTTTACTGAATCGATTTACTGGATTAATTTCCTGTTAACTTTGTTTAATGCCACAAAGGTCGAATCGGGCTTGCCATGGACTATAAGTGCATCATGACTGGTTGAAAAACCCCAGGTAAGTCACGATCAAACCCCTGTTCTCGTCCGGTTAAACTCCCCAATTAAATTCCCGGGGCTTTGGACAACGTCAATTCTTATACCAATTCAAAACCAATGGCTGGCGGAAACAAAATTGGTCAAATCCCGGGTTACATGATGCTAAGTCCCGGGAAATCTCCGGGTGCCTAAGGGCCTGGAATGCATTTGACAGGTTCATAATGATACAAGTTGATACAAAATTAACCATGTTTATTACGTCAAGAATAATTCACAAAGGGCCGTGGTGCATGATTTGCCAGGAGAGAACCCATGCTGATTTTCAAACATGAGACCATTAATGGGCAGATGACTTCTCAGCTCATCGCAAACGAGAGCCTCAAGCATTTTACCAACCACTTACGTTAAGGCAATAGGTATATTATCCATTTTATGGATTTTATCCATTTTCTCAAAGCGCGCACATATCATTTCATGACGTCAAACTTTTTCTAGGTCGAATCTGTCTCTCTTCGAAGGAACTCACCGCTTACAGTTGGTTTTGCTGAATATCAATTTTAAACGTCTTATTTTCTCAAAAAAGGAGTAATTTTCATTGTCCTCATAATATTAGCTTGCCAATGATAGGATGTTGTCCGAGCAATATATATACCCTTTAAGTCTTCCACAGAAGGAGTATCTGTTTTCATTTCATTTGAAATACTCACAACAGTTGTGGAAGATATAGATAGAGCCATGCACATGGGGAGTATGGGTTCCAAAATGATTCACCCAAGCCAATCTATTTGAAAAACATACTCCTACTCTGTGGAAGACTGTTTATCTTTCGAGTGCGCAGTTGCCAAACCTGTGATTGGTAACCCTATTAAGGACCGTGCCGAAACACTTCGTCGGTCGCAACACATAGTGGCGTAGAGTGATTTTCCAAATTTTCCGTTTCACATAGTGGCGTATAGCTTTAGAGCTAACTATTATCCTATAACAGTTATTCCTTGTTAATTATTAAAGACATAGTTTAATAGTTTGAACCTTAAACTTCAATTTCAAATGGAATTGGGCCACTGAGAGATAACAGTGGAGAAGTATAGACCCCGTTACTAGTAGCATATCCTTCAAAAACGGTTTGCTCGAAAACGTATTTTATTCCTTCACGTACGCCACTATGTGTTGCGACCGACGACTTGTAACGGAAGGGGGGGGGGCTGATGCAGAAAGGTGACTCTGAAATTTTTTATCCCTCTGAAGGGAGCTTGCCAATGATATGATGTTGTCGGAGCAATATATACCCTTAATATATATACCCTTTAAACCAATCCATTCTATTTGAAAAACATACTCCTACTCTGTGGAAGACTGTCTATCTTTCGAGTGCGCAGTTGCCAAACCTGTGATTGGTAACCCTATTAGGGACCGTGCCGAAACACTTGTAACGGAAGGGGGGGGGGCTGATGCAAGAAGGTGACTCTGAAATTTTTTATCCCTCTGAAGGGGGCTTTTAAAGAATTACCTTAATTTTTCTCGTAGAACATGAGTTTACACTATTTTCTATGGGATTAACGTACATTTGTTCATGGCCAAAAGGGTGCCCTGAAAATAATTTTAGGTCCGAAAGGGGGCCCTGAAAAAAAATGTGATTTTTTTTCGAGCAGTCACTTAGGCAATTTTGCACATTTTCATTCCCGTAAAATGTAGAAATTAAGAGTAATCTCAAGCAAATTTTAGACATTTTACCACAATTTTGTTTACAAAATTCAAACAAAACATCTTTCAGCCCTAACAATTTACAGAGTAGATAATATCAAAATCTTCACATTCTAAAATTGTAATCAGAACTCTCAAGTCGTAGCAATTTGTTTTGCTGGCAGGTGTCTGCATATGGTGGTTATCTGAGGTATACTATTTCGTATAAGGTCGGAACAGGTGGAAATATGTACAGAGATATTGATGTGGAAATCAAGGTGAGTCACTGATGATGGAAGTATGATGAAAATAAACTAAGGGAGTGTTCATAAATACCTTGGTGGGGGTTGTAAAAGTTGGAGCCTCGGACATTAAAATGTTTTTGATTTCCCTAAAAGGGTGGATTTTTATCCCCCCCATTTTATGGTCCAAAATGTTTTTGACCCCCCCTTCATGTCCTAAAAAGAGACCAAAATATATGTTATTAACTCATTAGCTAGAAATTACCGTTTGGAGTTATTAGGCCTACTCATTGTAGTCATAGTGTTACACCCAAATTGCGTAAAAATTGGAATGTGCATGCTTTGTCGTACATTTTACTCTTAATTTTTGTTGACCCCCCCACCCATATTAAGGACTGAATTTTTTTATCCCCTTTTTAGGACCCTAAATTTTGACGTTCCCCTATATTTTCCAACCCCCACCAAAGTATTTATGAACACTCCCTAATTATCAACTTGTTCACATGGTTGACTCTTTGCACGGCCATCTCAAAACAAGGTCCTACCCGCAAGGTGTGTGTGTACGCTTTTCATACGCACCCCTACTAACCGCATTAAAAAAAATAATAATGTTGCGTTTCTAGAAAAGCACAAAAAACAAATGCACTGTTTGCGCATGCGTTTGCATGGAGAACCTTATTTTTAATAGCAAGATAGCAGATCCGTGCAAAGGGTCAAAAAGAAGTAAACGTATTATTGATGTCTATTTGTTTGTCAACAATTAGTGTAGAATTTGACAAGCAACTCCAGTTTTATATAATCTCGCTAGTTTTACCTATGGTCTGTATACCTTTTTCGAGTCAGTAATTTAGATATTGTTTTTATTGTATCTCTAAATGAAATGATGAAATGTATATAAAAGTATACATTTTCAAAAAGGAAAAGATGCCAGAAATCTAACAAGCATATTAACAGATTCCGTAACAGAAAATCTCAGATTTTTATTTTACTTTACTGACTTGAGGCATATACGGACTGTAGATGTAAGTTTTAAAACTAGTAACGGTGTTGGGCTTGATTTTTGTATATTACAGGGTAATGACATCACTCTTGTATACGCTGGAGTAGACCTCCAACCCAGAGAGACGAGGACATCTCAAGTTCATATCCATGAGGTTTGTTATGTCAACATAGAGTACTTTTACTCAAACATATTACACAAATAAAAAAGTTAAACACTAGAAACAAAGAATTGCCATTTGGTTATGTATTTGTGTAAAATATATCAGTATGTAATACTCTTACAACAAAGTTCATTTTATAATTTTCAGATAGGTTTTGATACGTTTATAGGCTCCCTCATCCCTGATCATATTTTTCACCAACAGTCATCCTTGAAGTGACCAGACCAGAATCCAGTCGCCAGAGAACCTCTATTTATGGCTTTATCGCATAGGTTTATAGTCTTCCTCATCCCCGTTCTTTTCCACCAACAGTCATCCTTTAAGAAACCAGAAAGGAACCCATCCACCAGAGAACATCTATTGATGTCCTTAGAACCTACGTTTATAGCCTCCCTCATCTCTGTTCATTCTTTTTCACCAACAGTCTTCATTTACGAGACCAAATCAGAACCCAGCCACCAGAGAACATCTATTGACGGCCTTAGCTGATCTGGAGTATATCTTGATCCGTGCCACATACCACACAGATGTGACAGAGAGTGGTCTGCGTGATGTTATGTTGGATATCGCTGTGCCACAAGACACGCAGCAATCCAATGCATATGAGGTGGAACAATGTCGCTGTCCAGAGGGATATATTGGCTTGTCATGTGAGGTAAGGCACCGCAACCAAATTTGACCGTTCAGTCCATGCCGCATCGATACCTGCGACTATCAACCATTCTTAACCTCATGAATATAATTGATGTGTTTAATTCAATCACAGATAATAACTTTTAAATACGTGGACGCAAATTCAGGTTAGGCAATAGAAACAAATTAGTTTGATCTTTCGATCGACCATCGATGCTTGTTCGATCCGTGTTATTTATGAAATCAATTAATTTACTATTGTTAATTATCATAATATAGTAATTATTGCCTTGAGTGATATTGACCGATATGAATGTAGCATTAATTCTTATTAATTAGTTGATAGTTCATTAATAACAGACATCGAAGCAGCATCGACGGTCGATCCAAAGATCGAACACATTTGTTTCTGGTGCCTTATTGAAAAAATATAATAACCGCGTCTCGTAACGTAGCTAAAGTACTAATACGCTTTGCAATGACCGCGTTGTCTCACGTTTTATGCGGACGCTAGCCGCCGTATTTGGACATCGCATATTTGTGCGCTAGTATTATTGGTCGCTAACGTAATTTCCTTACTCGGCTATTCGATTTTTTACAGTGAAAACAAAAGATACAGTTAAAATTGTGTTTTGTTTTCAAATTTAAAAGAAGAAAATGTGTAGATTGAATTTAAAAAAAGTGAACGTAAAATGGATACGAATGAGGTTAATGACTTTACATCAGTTATTTTTCGGGTATTGTGAAACATCTTAACATTGTGCTTTGGACCTCTGAATATCTCTTGGAGCTGCGCCCCTCGGGATATTCCTCAACGTTAACCAATATCGCGTTATCTTAGTATCGATGAAACGAGCGAGCGTCCCAGCAGTGAGCGTCCCGAGATATTAATTTCGAACGTCCTCATTAATTATTCATGAGAACCATAACGTTTCTACAAACTACCCTTACTACTCATATTAAATTAGGGATTCAATCATGTTTCACCGTTGTTCATCGCCGATTAACAACGATGCGTCCGCGTCGTCTGAGTGGTTTACTTCGCGAGGGCAGCTTTAGCTGCCCGAGCGAAGTAAACCACGCAGACGCGCCGGACGCGAGTTGTTAATCGGTGACGAACAACGGTGAAACATGATTGAATCCCTTTCAACAACGAAACAAGCTAATGATGTCTAATTCACATGATTATTTCATTCGGAATGTCCATTTATCATTGCCACTCAACCTTACAAAAAGATCGCGGTATTTCTCTGTTGATAACGGCAATAAAGCTAAAGAATAAATCGGTAATATTTAGCTGCTACCGCCAACATAAGAGAGTTCATGTTTACGCATACGTTCCAGGCATGACGAATTTTACGCGCTCATGCATCACGCGTACGCGTAACCTTGCGTTCGCGTATACGCTACTGGACTGTGGATTCATCACGGATTAACAACGGTTGGCTCCTGTACAAAGGTATAGGAAGAGTTGTTGAATGCGCATTGAACCAGTGAACGGAATTTACATTTTCAAAAATCTTTTTAAAATTTTTTGTAAAATGGCTGTAATGAATGACAATAATAACTTTGCACCATCTGATTTATATTCATTGCGTGAAATCGAATAATAAATGTTTTATTGTAGTTTTCAGCATATGCTTGTTGATCAACATAGGTAGCCTGCAGACATCAATAAATGTACTTCATCGCTTATTGGTTCTTCAAATCCCTCACATTTTTATCCACCAAGTTTCTAACGTGGTTACTTTGTGGTCTGTTTAGGACTGTGCACCTGGATTCACCAGATCTGAAGGAGGTCTATACCTGGGTACCTGCATCCGTTGTGAATGTAATGGTCATACTGATACCTGCCATCCTGAAACTGGAGTCTGCTCTGTAAGTCTGGTGTGATTGTTTCAAAGGTGGTGTCATTGTAAAGTGGTATAAATAGGTGTTCTTTGATAATCAACACGATATAAACTTTTGTTGAGGAGTTTATTTATTCTTTATCATTTAATCTTTATGGTTTCCAGTATTGTCTACACAACACTGCTGGAGAACATTGTGAAGTATGCCTACCAGGCTTTTCTGGTAACCCAACAATTGGCACAATTAATGACTGTCGCCGATGCCGATGTCCACTGGAGATTCCTTCAAACCAGTGAGTTATTTTGTTACAATGAGAAATATTATTTGTCAGTAGAAAACAAAACTAAAATAAAAGGAATCCAGTTACTACACTGGAATTTTAGTGACCCAAGACAAGCGGTACGTTATAGGAAAAGAGGTACTGCTAGAATGTACCTCATTTCTTAACGTAAAGCCATAATGTACGGTCTTATAATGTGAAATTGGTTAATATTTGTCAAACCTGATTTTTGGCATATTTGTAATGTTTACACATGTCCCAACTTGCACCTAAATGGAATCAGCCAAATTTGTTGTGTTTGTAGATTAACAGAGCAAAGTTCGACATAATGTCATAATTCTTGCATTATGTCCTCCCTTAGAACTGTGTGTTAAATGGCCAAAATAACCAGCAGGGTTTCTTTCACTTTACCTTGTGGTTTTTTTGCAGCTCAAAATGGACAGAAACCCTTCCCGATAATTATTACTAGCATTATTTCAGCATTTTGAGTATACAATACCAAATTTAAAAATTCAAAGAAATCATACATTAAGGCTTAACTCACGTGTCTTGAATCACTGAAATTTCAGTGAAGTAATTGGATTCCTTGCCCCTAGAATATACATAAATTTTGTTACCAGTGTGTAGTTATTTTTTGAGAAAAATGCAAATTATTCACAAAATGTATCTGAATTTGGATGATTTGTACGATCATTTTTATAGTCAAAAACTAATCAATAATCCTATTGTTGAAGTGGATAATAAGCTTCTACCTTAGATGGCCGGCTATAGAACTTTTAATAGCTCTGGTCTTTGTTTGCTTATATTGCTAAATCCTGTTCAAGTGGTGGGTTACCAGGCATTGTATTTTGTACAGGTATGCATAACCAACAATTAACAATGAGAGAACTTTCTTAAAGCTCGTTGACTTGGGGATGATTTGAAATGACCGCCAATTATGACTGTTGGATATTTATAACCAACAATGTGGAAAAAGAGACACATGTAAAAACGTAAAAAGCTATAATTTTGTTGAAGGAGCAAAGTTTAACAAACCATAACCCCGCTTCTGGATATCGTTTGAAGTCAAATGATATACCATTTTTAAGTTCATGATGTTTATTTTTTAAACACGAAATAAAACAAAATTGACCGGGGGGATTTACGGCTCATTCGCCGTGGACGGTCACATATGTCATTTCTCTTTTTAGGATAAAAGGTAGCCCTAAAAGGCTGTTTGGTTTGTCTTTGGTTCTTCTGAAGTGAGTTTACTGTGCTGCTCTGCCCTCTACCTGGTTGCCTCCTTGGCGAATACAGGTTTCAGCCCTGGATACGCCGGATACTTGCGAATGCATTCAGTAATACGATGATCTTGGATTTTGCCACAAAGGAAAAAAAATCAAGTGGTGTGAGGTATGGTGATCGTGCAGGCCACTCCACAGCATGAGCCATCCCAACCACCCTGTTTGCTATCCGTGGACAGAGTGCAAAACGGGTACTTTTATTCAAAAGGGCATATCGTCAAAAGTTGTGAGCCGATTGAAATAATTGTTTTGGTTTATTAAAGCTATCGATTACAGATTTCTTTACATACCAACATATATTTAATCAACTTTTCAGAAAAAGGAGGGCCCAATGAGGAGCCTCTTTTTTGGGACACCCTGTATGATGTGTACACGACAAATCGTGCCACCTCGTATGTCACAGATCCTATACTGGAAACAATAGGTATCAATGGAGCACCGGCTTTATGAACCTTGAACAAGCCATAAAACGTGGATACATGTCGCATATACTATTGTGTAAAATTTCCAGTGTGTTTTACTCTCAATACCTCCACGGTCTTTCAGTTCTTTAAGAACTGACTGGGAGCAGGGAAAGTCCGGCAAGGTCCGCAGACTGGCACAGTGAATGTTCACGGGCAACTCAACCCAAACCTCCACCTGGTGTCGGATGGGTAACTCCGACTTGGGCAATGGGGAACAGGCTTGGATGCGAGGATTTCAGGTAGCTGGACTCTGTGCCGGATGACCATATTGAGTTTTGGCCACGGCTTAGCTATTTCCTCGGCTGACTTAGCTGTTGAAATGCACTGAAAGGAAATGAAATCACCGGAAACATGTTCAACGTGGCACCACGGTGCAGTGAAGCATAAAACGTATTGCAGTGGAATACAGCTATCTAGAGTGTAACTGGATATCTAGCTAATGGTGCATATGACCGTGGTAGTCGAAAGCACCATTCACTCTACAAAAACGCAAACGAAGCTACTGGGAAAACGTAAAGGTGTTAGAGAGGAAGGTATAACTCAACCGTGAAAAAGGTTTGACCTTGACACTGTCTGGGACAACCTACTGACTCCCTGGAATCAAGGGGACGCCACAACATCTTATTGTTTGACGTCATCTATACATGTGACATCATCGGAGGTATCTCAACATTGCTCTCAACATATGTTCAGAGCAATAACATCCGCTTTAAATTTACATTTACCGCTACGTATAAATATAAATTTATATCATTATATTATGTTGTCAGTTTTGATTTTTAGTAAATTTCAAGGATCCATATTATTTAACTTAACTTTGCTATGCTGTGTGTATTATTTTCTTATGAAACGTTATAGCGACACACCTTTGTTCCTTGCTTTATTTTCTATCAGATTCTCTGTGAGTTGTTTCTTGGATACGGATGGTCGTCAAACATGTAATAATTGTCAAGAAGGCTACCAAGGACGTGATTGTGGAGAGTAAGTGTGGAATTCCTCATGATCAAACATTCATTGGTGCATCCAAGTTAATTGGATATCAATCATCACCGATTATCATTTCCTTGCCTTTATGTTGATATAAATAATTTTAATAGTAGGTGTCAATATTCTATTTTTCCAATTTAATTATTATTATTTAATATTTTTAGTGACGATAAAAAAGTAAATATATCGATTTTTGTCTAAACTTTTGTTAATTATAAATTTTGTTCATTACCCAGCTGTGCACCAGGTTTCACTGGTAACCCAAGGGTTCCTGGCGGTAACTGTGCTGCATCCGGTAAGTGTTTGAAATAAACAAAAATGTGACCCGGCAGCACAAATGAGCCGTAAATTCCCTAAATTGTATTCTGAGTTACGGTGTAAAATGTGTACGAAGGTCATACCGTAGAAACCCGTCTACAAGGAATAGTAGCGACTGTAATGATAGTAAATTTCACGCTAGCGCCCTCCACAATATTATATCATTATGGAATTTGAGCAAATCATTTACCGACACAAGCAGGTATACAATGTATTATTTTATCTTTATTGCGCATCTCACGAGCATAGCTCACTTGGCAAGGCATAAGACTTTGGTTCTTTAGATCGGAAGATGGTGAGTTCGAGCCTCATCACGGTCACACAAACTTTTATAAACAAAATATTGTTCAAACTTTTCATTTATATTTTCTTGCATTTTCTAAAGACTCCTTTCGTGATCGTTTTTTTTTCATATTTAGTTTAATTTATTCTATTGTTTTTCTTTTATTGTTTCTTTTCTTTGTCTTTTTTCTTGTTTAATTTTATTTTTCTTTATTTTTCTTTGATTCATATAATATTGGCAGGATAAGGAGAGGAGGAACTAAAGACCCATTCAGTGATTTGCTCATCCGGACGATCGTAAAAATCATCAAAATTCACCTTTGTCATTGTCATAGATGTGGTAACATAGCCTGCTAGTGGTTCAGCAGAAAACCGTGTGACACATAATATACATTTGGCTACATTTTATTATACGATAAATAAGAATTTATTAAACATGGTAACAAATATTCTCTAGCAGATCGGTTATACGATGGAACTGGTAGGCATAGGCCTATTATAAATTCGGGATATTAAATATCTTCCTGACGAGACAGATCTGCGCATGTGGTCAAAGACGATTCCTTACTAGCCACAGACCGTCCGCTGGAATAGTTGAACATGAACCATTCGCTATAATGGCTGTTGGTCGGACCTCTCATCTCTCCACATCGATTGTGACCTATAATCCCCGACATTGCCCTTATGAACTCACATCCTCCTGTTTTATTCAATACGCTGGCGAAGTTACGTAATAATCGGATTAACTACCATAGCAATAGGTGAAAACAATTTTTGAATATACCGCGTTACACTGATACGTTCAGGCGGTACCTCTTCATTGAACCATATCATGCTGCACCTGTAAGATTAGTATCTTTGAAAAGACCAGTATTGTATTCAATCTATGATTGCAGACATACACAGTACAGGTGATGAGTGTAACCTGCTTGTAGCGCAGCGCGATATGTTCAAAATTGTTTTCACCTATTGCTATGGTAATTAATCCGATTAATTACGTAACTTCACCAGCGTATAATGGCCGAATAAATTCTGACCATCACTTGGCTTGTTGGATTCGTCTATACTACAATTCGCTGTCGAAGTGACGTAATAATCGCAATAACTACCATCAAGCAGATTGCACTAATCACCCGCGTATGTCACCAAACATAGATTGAATACCACTCTTTTCATAAATACTAATCTTACATGGCGAGTGATTAGCATTTCTTTGACAACTATGGTTCAATGCATAGGGGCCACGTGAACGATGAAGTGCGGGGCTATATATTCGAAATTGTATTCATCAATTGCTATGGTAGTTAATCCGATTAATTACGTCACATCGACAGCGAATAGCCTATGAGTATGGGTTCAAGTGGAACAAAAAGTAGTGTATGTCCATTGCTAGCTATGGTAATTAATCATGTTAGTGTTTACATCACTACTTCGGTAGAGAAGTGTGCCTTCTCTACCAACGCCTGTGATATAACAGGTGCAAGCGAAACAAAATTGAATGACCAGAATAGTTTCCTTTGTCAGATGAATTGATTGAAGTTTTTGAAGACACTCTATTCTTGATGGGACAATAGATTCAAATATGGAATAATTATTATTCCTCATCTATTTTTTTTATTGAAAAAACTGCAATTATTGTGGCAACAGAACAATATTTATTTTGATTTCATCACAAGTCTTTCATTCTGGCGAGGGGTAGAAGATGCATATATTAAGTTCGTAAAAAGGACCAAGAGTATTAACTAAATTGAACACCCCTGCAGTAAGTTGGAACAGGTTCTTGTATACAACATTAAAATGCTTAGATTAGATTTGCTTCATATATTTTCCAGCACGATGAAAGTGTTCTTGTGCGGGCTTCTTACGGTCGGAATGCGTCATTATGGCAACAGCGGGCTAGTCGTAGGCATGTCGTAGGGGAAGGTACAACCCCCACGATGAGAACTCAGTTGCCATTGTCGACCGTTCTGGCCGCAAGAAAGCTAGTCTAAAAAGAGACGCGGCCACGGTGGTGGCCGGTCTTTTGATGACACACTTATACACATAAGTAGAAACAAAATCGTGCTTAAGCCAAAAACGCACCCTACCTACCATTCCTCAAGAATTGGGATGGCACAAAGGTGCAACATAGGTTTTTATTGCAAAGACGAGTACAGACAAGTAGTTACAACACATCTGTCTAACCGTGGGTTTCGCTATTATTTTATTTTACTAGTTTCTATAAGACCACAAAATTACTAAAAAAAAACTATAAAAAAAACTATAAAAAAACTATAAAAAAACCACCAAAAAGAAAACACCTAAAATTAAAAGTAGAAAGGTAGATTTGAAGAAAAATAAAAAGAACATGTCAAAAAGTTAAAAATTAAACGAGAATGAAAAAACGGAACCGGTGCCCGGACCACGCTCTCTTCAGTTCCAAAGTCTGACGCTCTATCAATTGAGCTATACGATCCTGATATACGAAACAGTCGTTATTATGTCAATACAATTGATTGGTGTTACAACATACTTAGATGGAATGCATAGCCACCCAGTGCCAGTATATATTTGCTCAAACTCCAAATACAAAAAGCAACCAATTTTATTGAGGGCGTTTCTTAGGTATATCCTTGTAGACGAGTTTTACGGTATTCATCGGTAACTTAAGCTGGCCCGACATCCGTCTCATTTCGATAGTCAAAAACTAATCAATAATCCTATTGTTGAAGTGGATAATAAGCTTCTACCTTAGATGGCTATAGAACTTTTAATAGCTCTGGTCTTTGTTTGCTTATATTGCTAAATCCTGTTCAAGTGGTGGGTTACCAGGCATTGTATTTTGTACAGGTATTCATAACCAACAATTAACAATGAGAGAACTTTCTTAAAGCTCGTTGACTTGGGGATGATTTGAAATGACCGCCAATTATGACTGTTGGATATTTATAACCAACAATGTGGAAAAAGAGACACATGTAAAAACGTAAAAAGCTATAATTTTGTTGAAGGAGCAAAGTTTAACAAACCATAACCCCGCTTCTGGATATCGTTTGAAGTCAAATGATATACCATTTTAAGTTTATGATGTTTATTTTTAAACACGAAATAAAACAAAATTGACCGGGGAGGAATTTACGGCTCATTCGCCGTGGACGGTCACAAATAACAAAAACATTGCATTTGATGTTGATTTTGTATTTTATTGTCAATAATACATCATCATATGGTAATGGGTTCAAAAGTTAGAGCAGTCTTCATAATTTTAATAACCTGTATTTCTTTTCTTTTTTAAATATTCTGAAAATGCCTGTCTCTCCGTTTTAGTACCTGTGATCACTGTGACACCAGGTCGATTAACATCAGTAATCGGGTCAAGTGCCACAATGAGATGTGATATTGAAGGATCTTACACGCATATAGAGTGGAGCCGAGCTGATGGAAGGGAGCTACCTGCTCGAGCAGTCACACTGCCTGATTACAGTCTTAAGGTATGAAGAGAGATATGGTGAGTTGCATGTACATTACAAGGTCTACTGAGGACTGAAGTGGTAACATGCGCTATGCACAATCTATAGCTTGATGCTTTTACTGAAACAAACAACAAATAAATACACGATTTACATTTTCCATGTATTATATAAATCACCACATACAATGTGCAAAAAATGTTGTTCAATACTTTATAATTGTTCAAAGAATATGTTTTTGTATTTTCAGATACGCAATATCCGAGCTGGGGATGAGAGCATTTATGTGTGCACAGCTTACAATGAGTTTGGATCAAATTCTGCTGAATGTACATTACAAGTTGTTGGTAGGTTAATTATACGAGTGGATATCCATACGTAGTTGTAGATAAAATCCCGATTGTAGACAAGATATCAGACGCTAGTCGACATAGCGAAAACGTTACAGGTGAGCGAAGAATAGTGCAGTTTTGAAGTTAGACTGTTTAATCGAGTTTGAAATTTTCAGCCGTTCTGACAAAACCAGGATCAAGTTGCATTTTTTGACATTTTATGATTTAAATGAAAATGTAAGCACGGGACAATAAGCTTCAAAATTATACCAAAAATTATATATAAATAGCATCAATACTTTATAAGATATGGATAACTTTGTAAATGATACCTTGACATTTTTGCCGAACTGCTTTTCTAAGAAATGAGCTAATTAGTTTCCTGCTTTACACAGGATTGAATAGGGATTATCATAGTTTCAACTGTCAATTGATTAAATAAATAAAGGATTTGAAAGTTCACTCAGTCCCAAGGTCAAATACCATGAAATTAAGAATTCCAATTTTTTTTATGGGAATGCCATCTTTAAAGACCTATAACTCAAAAATATGCCTGGCGACTTGTTGGAGCTGGTCACAATTATGTTTGAGATTATGAACTTAAAAAACATTTTACATGTTATCTAACATTGTTTCAAAGTTCCACCCTAAGAATGTCCAATTTAAATTGTGTCTCACATTGCCTTACATTGTTTTCACTGTATCAGAATTCTGACAGAGAGAAAAACAATGTAAGGCAATGTGAGACACATCAGTCTCCCAATTGTAGACATATTTGGAATATGAACATCATTATAGTCATATGTGACACGATCTGGTCCATGGGGGCCAAAGGAGGCATTTTTGAAAATTGAGTTACTGTAATTATTACATTATACATACAACAAGCTATCAATTACTGAAAATACCAAGGGTCTAGCATACTTGGTTCTACAGTTATGAAGTTTTTGATGTATATTTCCTTATGTATTCTATTGTTTTTTACTCCATATTTTTGCCTTTCTATCAGTTTCAAATTTGCCACCTTTGCCCTCCATGCACCAGGTCGTGTCACATATAACATGTACATTTGACGTTCCTATTGTATTAATCATGGACCTAGAAATGTTCTTTGCTATGAACTTTCTTGTTGATATAATTAGAATCCCGTGGTCTGGTTGCAAAAATCGCAGGTTTAGACAATTCTGTAAAAATTCGCATAAATCCAAGTTTGAAAGAAGTCATCTAGAAAATGTAACTTTTGAACCACTTGCCCCATATTAGGGTATAATACCTCATTTAAGGATTGTTTGGTGTGCAGAAACCATATCTGATATTGGTTTCTCAATTCAAGGTTAAATTTTTCTCATATGTAATTGCGTCCATCCATGGTTGTTTATTATTCGATGATGTAGAATTTTAGGATCAGAAAACAACATAGTTGAGTATCAGCATAGTGGTTGGGAATATATTAATTGGGACATTGAGAGAAGTGTTGAAGTTGTAACATTATTAGTTTATAATTGACTGTCTCAAGGAGCCGGTTATTTCAAGACAAACTAAAATGAAATTATATGTGTTAATTATAAACATCTCCAAAAAAGTAACTAACCACTCCCCCCTTAAATAATGGCCATTATTCAAAAACGGGCTATTGTATTACAAATCTGTAAATTGTGTTGGAAGCAGAATTTATTTCTACTCATTTTGACACCTCATTTGATACGATAGCCTAGAAAACAATAAAACACCGGTCAATTTAATGTAGTGAGATCCAGATTTGAAAGTTGCACTAACAACAATACAAAAACATTCAGATATCATTACACACATTGTCATTTTCAGTTTTAAACTCATGTGATTTAATGGTTTTTACAAATGTCTCTTGTAACTGTTGTTGTAATGTACACTTTCATATCAGTTAATATCGGGTGTGGCTTCCTTCTGCCTGAATAACTGCCAAGCACCTCCGCCTCATACTGTTTACCAGACGTCTGATGCGTGGCTGGTCTATTGCTGCCCATTCCCGTCTCATATTTTGTTCCAGTCCAATCAAAGTTGTTGTTGGCTTGATCCTCTTGTACCCGGTACTTTAAATGTCCCCACAAAAGCCTAACCTGATCTAACTTAACCGTTGAAATAGACAACTTGGCGACTAAACAACTCTTCATGTTTCAACTAGGGATTAACTGACCAACGATAAGAATAATGACAATTGATATTAATTTTCCCAACATTTTGACCCCGAGCAGATTTCCTTCCATTATACTGAATACATATCAACAAAATTTACTGCAACTTTCCAATATTGGGTTACATTGCCTCATTTCAAATATATAGTTTTAGTTTTGGTTTTGGTTTTGGTCACGTGGTTTCCTATTGTCCTGCCTAACCACTTGAATCATAAGATATCGAACTCATTGTTTCTACCTTTTGTTTAAAACCGAACATTTGTGTCAGTCAGTTTCGGTTTTTGTTTCAGTTTCTTATAAGTGGTGTGGATCGTAAAATTATTTGATTTGAAGTTACCTACTCTAAGTATACAAAAGAAATGTTTAAATTTCGCAGTGCAATATTCACGAGCAGAGAAGTCGAACAAAGCAGTCTACATTTGAAAGCATTGATTTAGTTTGAAAGCATTGACTTGACACTACGAATTAGCCTAAGCTGATTTCACTGTGAAAATATATAGACCATCGAAATATTTCCACAGACATTACAATAGCCACTTGACAGATTATGACTTCATTGATATAAACACTATTATGCACAACTCTATTTATGTGCATGTCGCATGACGGAAGATCAATATCATAGAAAGCTGGTTTAAACTAACTTTTATTCAATTTATTTATTGGAGAATAGAGAGAGAGACATAGAAGAGATCGCCAGGGAAAGAGGGTAGGGGGTGTGTGTGTGAGGGGGGGAGGGGGTAAGGGTAAGGGAGAAAGAGAAACAGAGGGGAGAGAGCATTGGAAGTGGGAAGGGAAGGAGGGGAGAGTGGGCTCAAGAGTGGAGTGGAATAATAGGGAAGAGTCGATATCGAGTGTGGGGAGGGGGAGGAGGAGGTTATATATAGGTGGCGGAGGAACATAGGTAAGAGGTATGGGTTGTGCTTTCCGGGGAATAATCTAATTCATAATCAAATCATCTACATCATCATGCATCGTTTATATTTCAGACAAATAAACAAAACACCCCCCCCTCCCCCCCTCCCACCCCTCAATATATGCACATGATTTCTACATGTAGGCCTAGGTCTCGTATATATCCATACTTTATGTCTCAACGATGTCTATGCATAACTTATCAAACGAATCTCGGAACTCGGGTGTAATTTTATGGTGTCATGGAAGTGTGCCACCTACGGCAAAAGTCGCCCGCGTTGATAGATATCGATAATGAAACTGTTAGCACAATAGGCTATTATATACGTATGGTTATAGGCCATTATACTTTTGATTATATATACCCTCTTGTGTCCTCCCAGCACAATAGTGTTATGATTGCATACCAGTTCATCTCCACATTTTAATCCCTTGATTTTTGGTTTCTGAACAATAGAGAAACCAAAACTATATATTTGAAATGAGGGACTGATTTAAATGTACGCTGCGGCGTCACTATTTAGACAATTGCTACAAATGAGGTGTCAAAATGCGCAAAAATAAATTCTGCTTCCAACGCATTTTACAGATTTGTAATACAATCGCCCGTTTTTGAATGATGGCAATTATTTAAGGGGTTATTTTTTTTTGTTGAGATGTTTCGATTATAAGCATGTGTCCCGACAGCTACTAATGGGAGGGCCAACGTGATCAAAAATGATAAACCATGTTTTCTTTTTTTTTTTTTTGGGGGATCCGTAGGATTCCATAGTACGCGACGATCACTTTGATTTGTATAGCCCTAATGTAACGAGATGTGGTCGTTAGCCCCCTACATATCGGAATGGTTTCAACCCCTCGTTTTAGTTCATCTTGCGCTTATATGGTCGAATCCAACGAAAAGTGTACACGGCATGTTCAGGGCCATAACTTAAAAGTATTAATCAATTGGCATTCGTTTTTGTATTGTGTTTATTCGCCTTGATCATACGCTTCGCGCCATATATAATAAGACCCCTTCTGTGAAAAACTTAGACACAGAGACCCCAAAACATGCTATTTTTACCCATTTTTTCAAAATATTTCTTAAAGTATTTTTAAAACATCTAAATCAGTTATGAAAAGAAGTCATTGGATTGAATCTAAATTGATTTCCTGAAGGGTGTGTATTCAAAGATTGCCTGTTCAATTTTTTTACATATTTGTACATAATTATGAATTTTTGTGATAATTTTTGAGTGGTATTTTTTACATTACCTACGAATACAATTTTTCATAGCACTAGATATATCTTTAAAAAATGGAAATCACTAATAAATGCGCAATTGATACAAGCTTTGATATGTCCAATACTGAAATGCATTGCATTCGGACAACTTTATTATTGTGTTTAGCTGCCAGAAATTCTAAATGGCACAAAGGTAGGTTTGGTAAAAAATATGCATTACCTCCGAATACATGTTAAAAGCTGTGCCATTTCCACAAAGTGAGAGAATAGTAAACAATAGTTTAGCAATAGGTGCAGGGTAATACACTCTTTATTTCTACCAAGTTTCAATAACCTGCGTTTAAATATTTCTGAGATGTCAACAATAAAAGCACGTATTCGTAGGTAAATTTCGGTAACCGAATGTTACCTACGAATACACTTTGACATCATGACAGCATTGTAAAACACCGCCATTCATGCCAATGCCCATATTGGTACATAACGAAGGCCTGTATGTTTGCTATCAAATCATATGTCAATGAAAGTTGCGAATTCACATACATGCCCACCATGCAAAACTGAATACGGCTTAATTGGTGAAAAATATGTACTGAAATAGACGACGGTCTGCTCATTTGAAAGAAAAATCAGATTCAAAGAAGATTAGAAGGGGATAAATACTTGGATTTGTCAACTGTCATGTGTGCTTCATTTTAAATGTTTACCGACCTTCTGGTTTCTGAGTAATTTGTGTCCAAATTGATTTATTCGAAGGTAACTTTTGACGTTTTCGCTAAGGTTACCTACGAATACCATGGAAAAACGACTGTTCTCATTGTCTCATGATCTAGACAACACATTGATGGACCCTGGTATAAAGCTAATTATTGTAGTTGCTCTCAAACGAAAGGCCACAAGACGTAACTAACTCCAAGATGGACTTCACAAGTCTGCAATAACGGTTTTAAGCGATTTGTGTGCAATTAAGCAAATTAAAGTCACTTTAGTGCCTTTGTTTTTTACTTCAATCCTCTTTCAACCGCTGTGAACCGACATTATTAATACATGATAGGGTCTAAAGTATCAATAAACGCACATAAAGAAAATAATACATTCAAAGTGCTTTATAAAATGAAGTTTTGATTGCGATATCCACCAAAAGTCTAATTCTTACCTACAAATACTGAAATGTTACTTACGAATACAGCATAATACATGACATGTGTAATGAAGTGTCCCTACCAATGGAAATTAATTGTCAAAAACTTTAAGCGGTACCCCAGGACACTATTATTACCCATATACGGATTCATTCAACAATTATTTATTATGTAAAATTGCTGATTAACTACTTATATATCAAAATGAAGTGGTCAAAATCTTGCTAAAAGCATCAAAACTTGTTTGATCTAAGGTAATAGCATTTATTCATTTGGACGTACCATCTGAAAGAGATCTAAAAACTATCATTTTATTAATTCATTACCATAATAGCAAAATTTAAACCCATAAACTCAATATAGATATTGTTAAATCGCTCATGTTACCTACGAATATCCGGGTTTCTTCACCTTTTCATTGTATAAAGCGTTAGATGTATGCGTATAATTCCTAATATTTTTGAAAACATATATCATACTCGTTCTTATACAATGTGTAAATTGATTCATACTCATTTGATAAATAAAATACAGAAACTGACCTAAACTTCATTTTCAAAAATAAACTAGCATAAATTGACTAAGATCATATTGATCGCGTTATAAAAATAAAACAAATATTTTCTGGTTGAGTTAGCATTTTCCTGACACCCTGTGGTCTACTTTACACGAAAAAGCGTTAATGGGAATATTCCATTTGTTTTAAGTTGATTCGTATTGCGATAGTGAAAGCATCCTAGTGGTATTCGTAGGTAACATTGGGTTTTGATATCACATTTACTATCACACGTCCTGGATTTATTTTTCAAGATTAGTAATGGCACTTTTGGTTCCTATAAGGCCAATATGTCATCAATCAATGGGCAAAAGGAAAAAATTGTGGAGACATTTTTATTTCGGATTTTTATTTTGGGTCCGTGGACACTTTTGGTTGGATTCGACCATATGCCTGATTTTTAACATACGATCTTGACATCAAATCGACAGAATAACATCAGAAATATATTCTACACACCCAAAACACCGTAAATTAGGTATAATACCTGACACTAGGGCAAGTGCCAGGCGGATTCAAAAGTTAACATTTCAAGACGGCGTCAAGCGGCCATCTTGCATTTTTACAAATCACCAGAATTGCCCAAGCTGAAATTCTTAAGAAAGAACGTGTCTATATTCAGGGAATAACAAATGGACTAAACATGAAATGAACATCATTGGCCGCTACAGCTACATCTGTTTCTCAAGAGTTTAAAAATGTGAAGGGAGAGTAGACGCACCAACACTAACAACAACTACGTAGAACAAAAAAAGGATCAAATGACATCTCCAAAAGAAATACAAATTTGTTTTTGTATATTTCTTGTTGTTAAAAATGTAGGTTCTCAGATGCAAGTTATTGTTGAGGAGCCTAAGATTCTTGAGGTATCGGAGGGGTCATCTGTCACATTCTTATGCCGTGGAATCAGTCAGGTCAGTTAACATACAAAATTTGTTCATTATCGTTGAAAGTTTAGTCTCGTCAATCATTACTTTTCAAGAGTTCAGACATAAATCAAGTATATCATAGAACATCAAATTGGACTGAAATTGACTTCAACATCGTTGACAGAACTTTATATTGAAGATAAGTGAGATTAGATCCACCGGGGTTGATTGGGATGATGATGGTTCTCAAAGTGAAATCGATGGAACTTGAAGATCAATTGACCTACATAACACATATCATTATCTTTTACAGCGCACAAAAAGTGTCCGAACAAAAGTGTCCGAACACTTAAAACAACAGCAATAGCTTAAATACACTAAACCTAATTTACCAAATGAAGTAGTCAATAGATCGGTAATTTTATTCTGCGTATTTTGAAACCGTATTCGGCACAATGCGATTTTATTTTCCCAATTTATACCAATTTGAATAAAGAGAGCAAAAGTGACAACATTTATATAGATCTTTCTATCGTAACACGTTAATTCTGAACACGGCGAGTGAGTGTTGATCTGTCATGCTATAATGAACCCGTTACAATAGCCGATAGGAATCATCCTGGAGGAGGAAATAGCCCAATTGTGTCACTTTTGAAATGCTCTCTTTTTCCATTCAATTCTGTATTACTTAGAGAAATAAAGTCGCATCGTACCAAATGAGGTATCAAAATACGCAAAACAAAAGTACCAATCTAATGATTACTTTATTTAGTAATTTAGGTTGTGGGTCTTGTTTTAAGTGTTCGGACACTTTTTGTGCACAGTATATTAATGTTTTGGGAAATAATATTAGGCCAAATTTTAATATTTATATTCATTGCTGACCAACAAGACAAATTAATTTCTTTAATCAGAACTTTTAAATTAAAGAAAACTACGGATCGACTGCGGAGATGTTTTGCCACGCCTATATGATTCTTTCACTGCTTATAAGGCACTGGCAACACTGACTGAGCAAGATGGGTTCAAATGAGATTTTCTTGCGTTGTCAAATAGATGTGGGAAGAGTGAGAAGAGAGAAAGCGGAGAACGAGATTGGAGGATAGAAAAAAAAAAGAAAAAAAGAAAGAGGGGGAGAAGGGAAGAGAGTAGAAGAGAATGGGAGGGAGACGGAGAGAGACGGAGTAATAAAGTGTGGCCCAAAGAAAGAATCAGAGTAGAGAGAAGGAAAATAAATAAATAAATAAATAAATAAATAAATAAATAAATAAATAAATAAATAAATAAATAAATAAATAAATAAATAAATAAATAAATAAATAAATAAATAAATAAATAAATAAATAAATAGAATAATAACTATTACTCAAGGTAAACACATATCACACTACAATCCAGGACAAAATGTTTTGGATCCCACAAGTAGTCCAGGCAAAATAATAGTTGACCTCAAACAAATTGAACAGAATTTTTGTTACCACAATGCATTTCTATAATGTCTCTAGAATGACATACAAAAAGTCCCTAAATATCCAAGTGGTGCAAATATGTCTAATTTGCATAAATCCAAAAATGGTCGCCAATTCACAGATTTTTCACTTTATTTTGAATTTAACACTCATCTTATACAACTTTTAAGGTACTTAAGATGCCTAAAATGCTTATTCCAGAATGGATAATCATTACATGCTTCACAAGTTTGCCAAATGTCTCAATATGGGTGCCTTAATTTGCATAAATCCAAAATGGCCGCAAATTTTGGGACATTTTATGTTGATTTGATCATCACTCCAAGTCTACATAATGTTTGTGGTAATTTAAATGCCTAAAATGCACATTTTAGGATCGGTAATTTCTATGTATTTTTCGCAAGTGTGCAACGTGCCTTAGTATAATGTGCCCTAATTTGCATCAATCCAAAATGACCGCCAATTTTGAGACATTTTATATTGATTTTGGTCATCATTTCCAGTCTACATGTACACTACACAACATTTGTGGTAATTTAAATACCTAAAATGCACATTTTAGGATTGGTAATTTCTATGTATGTTTCGCAAATGTGTAACGTGTCTTAATATGTGTGCCCTAATTTGCATAAATCCAAAATGGCCACCAATTTTGGGACATTTTATATTGATTTGGTCATCATTCCCAGTCTACACTAGAATGTTTATGGTAATTTAAATACCTAAAATGCGCATTTTAGGATCGGTAATTTCTATGTATGTTTCACAAGTGTGCAACATGCTTTTATATGTATGTCCTAATTTGCATAAATCCATAATTTTGGACTTATGAATATGTATCCCAAACGTTTCATATGCCATAATCTGTGTGCCTAATTACTGGCCAGTTACGGACTTTTCATACTGATTATAAAAAGTATAATACAAAATATCGCACAGAACCATCAGCTTTCATCCAGATTGGGGTACACTGAGTTTGATGTTGGTGGATGGTGGTTACTCAGTATGTAATGCGAGATTTTTGTAATCAACAAGCTGCCAACCCCAATCTTCTGGAAGTTAATTGTTTGCCAAACCCTTCAACTCTAGTATTTGGTAGTAGACACGCAGGCTCAGGACTCCAGGAATTTCTTGAAATAGTCTATGCCAGGAACACAGTGGATCACATGATGAGCGGTAAAGCAATCTCCAGAGTGGTGAGTGGTCATCTTCTTGGTGAATGCTGGACTGAATACCGTGCTGATAGCCTATTTGTTCAACTTTAATCTGCCAACCAATGAATTAGTCACATGGGCCGGTATTCACAAAAGAAGACTAACTTTAGTCCTGGATTATCGCTAGTCCGGGACTAGTTAGTCCTGGTCCAGGCCATACTCGCGATCTGAAAGTTAATCCGCGGACTAACTTTTCAGATTGCGCGTTAGGCCTGGACTAACGCGAGATCTAAAGGTCAATCCACGGACTAATTGAACTGCACATGCGCAACAGCGTCGTCAGAGGCCGCACATCATCGATCGCGGGTTTTTTTTATGGTAGCTCGATAAGGATGTAACAAGAAATCAATCTTGAAACACCATGTTTACTGTTATACATTAATACATATTTATTTATGTGTTTATATTTACTTATGTGTTTTCTTTCTTTATAGGCTATTTTCTTTTTAATTTAAAGTAGGCCAACGGGATTTTTAAAGAACGGCTGCCAAAACAAATAGTTACATTAAACAAGTAAAGGTAGGCCCTGCGTTTATACAGTAGGCCTAGTGCCTATTTAGTAGCATGGATAGTAATAGTAGGCTTTATATAGCGTATATAAAAGTGAAGGGCGGAGGGGCAGTAACAGGGGAGTTATTGCCAGAAAGAGCGGATCCAGGTTTGACAAATTTTACCTACTCGTGCTTCGCTCACCCCAATTTTCACGGCAAATTCGACTATATTGGCAATTCTGAGATGAGCTCGAGGGATATGATCGATCGGAGTTGTAAAATTTTGCAACAGTTTTATCAAAATTGCCTGGTCTCACCTTTTTGAATATTTTGTGAACATTTCAGAGCAAAAACACCTTTTTAAATCGATTTCGCGAAACCCTCGCATGCTTTTTTGGACAGGAACACGTAGGGCCTACAACTAGTCCCGAAACCGAGTTAAAATAAGCATTTCGAGCAATATTGCGTGCATGATAAATAATTGGATATACATTATGCACATTTATTTTACTTGATTTAGACGAAGAACACCTTTTTGCACCATTTTGCGAATTTGTTTTGAAAAATGAAACTTTTTTGTGCGTCCCAGAAATCATCCCATCATATTTTACAACATTCCGACGAGCATTAATATAATAACGGCAGATAATCATACACGGGAGTACAGGGACCGTGGGAACTGGATTCGCTCCTGGTTAAGTTGCCCGTAATGTATAGTCTACTGCAGGCAGTGCCGCCGACAAGGAGGGTTAAGGGGGTGTTACCCCGGGCCCGGGGTCCTAGGGGGCCCCGTAAAAAATAAAGAAAGCATACCTTAATGGGATCCATAAAAGCAAATAAAAAATAAAAGGGCCCGTGCGATCATTTTATCCCCGGACCCGTACCGGTAATGGCTCTCGGCGGCACTGACTGCAGGAAGAAAAGGGCTTTCTCGTGGTTAAGAGGAATAGGCTTACTTTGTTGTGATTTAAAATTCTTAGTAATTTAGAAATTTTGAAGATCCCAAGGGGAGCGTATATTGCAGTCAAGCGGCTCTTGGCCGGGCTCTTGGCCCTTACCCCATCTCCCCTCCACCTGCTCATCAAATTTTCAATAGACATACAAGTGGAATGTCTACATTTAACCGGGACATTTAAAAAAACTATTATTTGCTGGTTGTCTGGGCCGGATTTACCATAGTCCATAGGGCCAGATGGACCCGGGCCCAGGGCCCCCAAAATTGCCCTGTTCAGTGTGCATCTTCCATTTTAGCCGAAAAAAAATTCAAAAATTCAAAAATTTTGAGCGCACTGGCCTGTTATATAGCAAAATTCAGCTTCAATTTGGCTAAAATAATCTAACATTGAAATTTTTTCGCGCGTTTTGCGCGCAAATGTCCTAGCGGAATCTAAAAACTTGGCCACTTGAGTGCACATGCCTCCCTCACGGTGCGTTTGGGGCCTCCAACTTTTGGCCTGGCCCAGGGCCCGAAAAAGGTAAATCCGGCCCTGCTGGTTGTGCAATAATTATGAGCTCTTGGGGAGGGTAACATGGGGGGGGGGGGGATATTTTGGTCAGCTGAAAGGGGCACAAGCTATTTTTGGCAAGACATAAGGGAAGAGGAAAGCGAGTTTTGCCACACATTCATGGGGCACCTTTTTTAATAAAACGCTGTAAAAAGGCTTAGGAAAACAGTACGAAAACGCTTAAATATGCCAATTCCAAATATTTGGCATAGGCCTATGCATTGGGGGATTTTGGCAAAGCGCGGGCGGTTATTTCTTGATCTGCCATTTGGAAATCCCCCGGCTCAGAATTATTGCATAGCCCGGCTAAGGACAAAATTCAAAGTAGGCCCCTAACCATCATCATGAAAACTTATTGCCAGCCCTGCCTTAATTAAATAATAAGATGTGTAACAAAATACCATTGCATATAAACATGATAAACAACGGCTTAGAACCAGAACTGCGTATGTCCAAAATAGATGTTTCAAGTTGTTTTGCAATGATGAGTTCAAAAACTTTCTGATAAATAGAATTTCAGCAAAAAAAAGTTGTTTTGAAATATAGGGACAGAACACTTCTGTCAATTTTGTCATACGTCAAATAACGACTTCTGGTTAGTTCCCTCGGTAATATTCATAAACGTGAAATATATTAAATTAATATTTACCCAACTTATACCAAAATTCAAATGACCATAAACACACACCCACACATAAGTTATTATTATGGTTTTCATTTTTTTTCTCTTAATTTTTTTATTATTATTTTCTCTCTGTTTTTTAACATGTTTACCAGGAACATCAATATCTTAAATTTTACAGGAATGTCTCTAAGTATCGATTTTGCTGATGATAATATAAGGTCACTGTGGGGCCAAAACTTAAAAATAGCCCCATCATGTTGTTATGTATCTCAAATTGTTCCACTCATCACAGGGAATAAAACAGTCAATGGTCATATTCTTCTTAGTTCAGGAGTTATAAGGTCAGATAGGTCAAATTACTCCCTTAGGGACCGTTCACAAACACTTGTAAGGGGGGGGGCTGATGCAAAAAGGGGGCCCTGAAAATTTTTGACCCTCCTAAGGGGGGCCCTGAAAAAAAATGACCAATAATGTTCCTGGAAAAATTGAGTTATATGCTTTTCTATGGGGTTGACCCATAATTTTCATGTCAAAAAGGGGGGCCCTGAAATTTTCGAGGTCTGTAAAGGGGTCCCCGAAAAATTTTCATGATAATTTTTTTGCATCAGGCCCCCCCCTTACAAGTGTATGTGAACGGTCCCTTATTATAGGAAATCTCAAACATATACTTAATTCACAATTTTGGTACAAATTTTCATAGTCATGTCCCCGTTCAGAGTTTATGCAGTTATACATTTCTCAAACGAATTGTTTTCCTATACTATTTTGTTTGCCCAGAGGAGTATTTTGAGACAAGTTGTGATTAAATCGGTGCACTTTGAAAATTTGGCGACTGTGCATGTGATATTTGACCTTTGACCTATTTTACTCTATAACTCCTGAACTAACCATTAGTTCAGAATGACAGTTGACTTTTTATACTGTTTTTCCATGAAATTGAACTTGTAATTGAGACATTTTGTTATTGTAAGTTGAAATAAACCAAATTACCAGTAATATTGGGCTAAGCCATTTAAAGTCCACACTCCCCTGTAAAAGATTTTGAAAAATTGAAACTCACACTCCCTCAGATGCTGAATCTTTATCAGAGGGTGTATGGAATTCAATGGAGCTGCCTAATGCACTCATTCTATTTAAAATTCATACTCTCCTTGTCAGTGGCGGCGCTACGGGGAGGGGGGCATTTCCCCCCAATATTTTTCTTTCCCCCCTCACTTTTGAGACAAAACCACCAAAATAACGTAAATTCCCACTTTTTTGCGGCAATTTTGCGCAAAATTTGCCAATTTTGCCCCCCTGAAATTCACTTTGCCCCCCCCCAATGCTCCCCTGAATTCCTGGCGCCGCCACTGCTCCTTGTGGAAAATATTTGTAACATCCACAGGGGTCATGTGGATCTTAAATGAAAACACACATTAAATTCACGAATTTTTAACCATGTCCGTGCTAAATGTATTTAGTAACCCACTTTTATATACACCCCATCCCCTGCATACCAATGCCATGGGCATTATGTTATGTCAAGTCCCCTGCATGAGGTATGCCCCCGGCCCAGCATGCCGGCCACTAGGTTACATATCATTCTTGTTGTGCTATCCCCGGGTATGTGTGTATCTGAAAGTGTTTGTGTACGCACACGTGTGTGCAAGTTATTTTGGGTACCGCCAGTATGCATTTATTGTGGGTATACACTTGCGTGCGCAAAGTTATTGTGGGTACGCACTCGTGTGCGCAAGTTTACATGCGAGTATGTACTTGTAAGCGTGTGTGAGCGTAATTGCACACGTACCGCATATTTGGCCATTTTAACTCAAAAGTGCAAATTTGTGCGCGCTTCGTGCGAATTTATTCCACCAAATATGCTAGATTCAATATACTTCAAGAAATTTGAATCTGTCACTACGAAATCCAGCAGAATCTTCAGCGGTCTGAGATTTGGCACTGTTTTAGCATAAAGAAGGTTCTGATTGGCCAAATCAATCATTTAATACATCAACACCTCATTCGCCGGTCAAGCAAGGTAACAAGTCATGACCTGTAGTCTATCTTGTGCGCAATCTTAATCCCGCTGGATGTTTACACACACGTAGAAGGGCGATTTGTCCATACGCTGGTGACTAAACCACGTGAATGCATTGATTCGAGTCTGCCACCACTAAATCCAACATGGCATAACCCTAAACTTGAGATGAAACACAGTATAGTTCTTTTTACGGGAACTTGAGATTATAAGCAAGAGCACTCGGACACCGCTGAAGGCAGCTAGCTGTTTCGCATTTGCAGCTATGCAGCGTCTTTATACTCGGGGAGCTAGGACCACTTTCTGTGCACCCCCACAGGACCAAACCAAACCAACTTTTTTAGGTTCCTGAGATGACCCCAAAACATAATCAGGATGTTCCCAAAAATATAAACTGGCCCCAAGGGGGGTAAAAGGTCATCGAACTTTGCATAGGGTCAAAATTTCAAACTTGCTCAAATTGTGTTGAAAACCATTTCAATGTATTCCCCAAGGATTCAGAAAATGTATAGTTTGACCTATCTAGGACGTATTGTTCATGAGTTATAACCAAAAAGGTCAAAGGTCACATTTTTGCCTCTATAGGGGTCGAAAACAACAAAGTGCTCCGATTTTGCCAAAAGAGGTGTCAAATTGTTCGTTTTGGTTAAACAAATCAAATAAGGATAGGATTGTAATATCTTGGATGCTTCGTTACCTAGGCAAAATAGGTCAAGTAGGCCCTACCATTGAGGCCTATTGACCTTGACCTATTTTGCTGTGTTACCTAGGTAACGAAACATCCAAGATGGTGCAATCCTATACTTATTTGATTTGTTTCATCAAAACGAACATTTTGACCCCTCTTTTGGCAAAATCGTAGCACTTTAATTTCATCGCACGATGCTGCGATGTTTTCATGTCATTCTGCAGACCTTGATTTAGACAATAATAACTGCGCACCATCTATTTTGAGGTCATTGTGTGAAATCGGAGGGTTTTGTTTTGGGCTGAGGTATTTTTCCGAGGAAAAATACCGAGGCCCAAAACAAAAATTATTGTCATTCATTACCGTCGTATCTAATATTTTGAACAAATTAAAATGGCATTTTATGTTATTTTATGCCATAAAACACTGTTAAATATAACCAGTTTTAATCATTGTTGTAACCTACCCTACAAAAAAATCAACCAGGCGAATGTAACATTCACGCCGACAACAAGAGCTACCAATCACTGAAGCGCGACGGCATCGCGTAAGCGTGTGCATTGCCATAACGCGTAGCTTGTACACGCACGCGCGTGCAGAAGTCATTGTTGCGCGTCCGGAGTCATTGCGAGTTATTAATGACCTCGCAATTAGTGCGCGGTCAGGCAATCAATTTAATTTTGATTGGATTACAGGCCTCGCGTATATTAATGAGGTTATGAATTTCTAGCAGCCAATCACAAGCATGCATGCATGCAGCATGGCCACGATATCGCAGCGCAATGCGAAGAAAGTTCAACTTTCATCCCCGACAAAATTTCCACCACACGATGAGAATTTTCACCGTCGAGCATGCAAGCTTGTAAAAACCTGGCTGCTCAGATTTCATAGAAGTATCGCAGCATCAGCGATGTCATCGCATCGCGCTGCGACATGGAGTCTAAATCAGACTGTACCCTAGTCATGCTAGTTAACCTAACCATGTTATGATGTCCTTCTGATCGCCGTGATCCAGTGTTTACCTTTACTTGTTTATACATGTATTATGTAGGCTAGCATTTCATGATGTATACCTACGACTACGTACATGCGTAAGCTTACGTGGCATGAAAATTTAAGTTGAAAATAGCTCTGGTTACGGCATACCTGGCTACTAATTCACGTCTATGCTTCATTACTTTGCAGACCACAGTCTCCGTTAAATCTTACACGAACGAAAATATACAAAATGCATTTTAGATGGAAAAATTGGGCATTTTTACCCGAGTAATGTGGCGGTAGGTATGGCTACATGTCAAAATTCCAATTAATTACGGGCATTAATAAAGCACTTCCGGGAACTGTTGATGGGCGGGGCGTTACTAATTTACATGTTAATGATGTTTCGTCACAGATGATGTCCATTAATGTTTTAATTCGTTTTTTAAATAAAAAATATGAACAAATAATCACAATACTCACCGGAAATTTCAGCCTTTCTTGTAGTTTCGCGGCCCGATTCACGGTTTGGTGACCGATAGTCGGCCTATAAACTTATTTACGTAGGTTCCAAGACGACCTTTTATAACAATTACAAAGCTGCAGTAAGTTTGAAAGTTCTGATCACTTTGTTTGCCCCTGACAGTATTTTTATTCAACAAAATGCTTAAAAAAGTGCCCAAAACTGCTATTTCACAGCCACCGGTCACCGCTTAGTCCACAAGTTAAACCTGCCCTCTCAGTGGACTAAATTTGGTGCCGTTTTTGCATCATTTTAGTCCAGGACTAAGCCTAGTCCACTTTTGTGAATACCAAATAACTTTAGTCCTGGACTAAACCTCCGATTTAGTCCAGGACTAAAGTTAGTCTCCTTTTGTGAATACCGGCCCATGGAGGCCAAGAAACAGGCTATGTCAACACGTACTGATGCTCTTCTCTCTGGTTACAGTACAAGGACATGGTAGACATTTTACTCGTCAAACGGGGAACTGGAAACTGTATCTTCAGGCTACCCAAGTCTGCTTATATATATTTGCAAATGATGCAAAACTTTGCAAGATGTCGACAGAAGATTCCAAGATGGGAACCATGTAGTGAGAAGAAGTGGTCGTTACTGGGCAGGGTTGTCCACAGAACTCATTATTGAGCAGGTCCTAATGAGGAGTGTTAAGACAAGTGGAGGGCTGAGCAGAGGACGTGGAAGGGCAAGACAGAGTAGGGATGTAAATGACACAATTAGTCCGGTATCTACCAGGTTTTAATGTGCATCCCCCAGGAATCTACCAAACCAACTTTTTAGTTTCCTTTTGTGGTCCTATAACAGATTCAAGATGTTAACAAAAAATATTTCCCGGCACTCCGGCCATATTCAAGGTTAAGGGTCAACACAGTGGTCAAATTTCAAAGTTGCTCAAATCTGGTTAACAAGCACACCAAATTATTCCTCTCACTGCAAGGATTCAGAACAAGTATAGTTTGACCTACCTGCGACATACCGTTCTTATGTTATAAGAGGACATTATCAGAGGTAGAGATAATATTAGTTATCCCCTGTTTGTTCATGCAATACGAAAAATATCACTGGTTTTGAGGTCGTATCACATTCAGTAGACATGAATTTAACATAAATAAACAAATAAATAAATAAATAAATAAATAAATAAATAAATAAATAAATAAATAAATAAATAAATAAATTATTAAATAATGCCACAATCATGAAATGATCAAGATATAGGCCTCGCCTACTCCAAACTCTTCCATGCATGCTTTAAAGTTTTCTGTCATGCAACTACCGCCAGGCCATGTAATACAGCGCGCCATTGCCAACGCGAGACGCACACTTGCCACGCGACGTAATTGACGTCTCTACCGCATATTACGCGATCAGCAGAGTGTACAATACAACGCGAGTATGCAGGCTCGTTAATTGCCGGTACTGATTAAGAGCTGAATAATACGGCTATACATGTATATTGTACGGTAATTTATGAACGCTGAACAATACGAGATTATATTATTTGGTTATTAACCAATGAAATGTCGTTATTCATGTCTACTGAATAATAAGGCACAGTACTGGTCAGCCTGCACAATGGTGAATCAACAGAGGAGCTAGATACCATGAGATACAGACAGTAGTGTGCGAAAGTCTCAATTAGCACCTCGCTAAGTTGTAGAAGCATTAACATTACCACCAACACCCGCCTGCCGCAAAGTACCACAGTATGCATATCTATATACTATCAAATACTTGAGTGGAAGGGTTAGGCAAACAATTTGCTTCCAGAAGATTGGGGCAGGCAGATTGTTGATCGCCAATATCTTCCATTACATACTGAGTAACCGCCAACACCACAATAATTGCTTGAGATCACCAGATGTGGATGTAAAAACGATTGCGCAAACAAAACTGAACATGCCAAAAGTATGGCCTACCTTGTTCTACAGCCTGTACTCTGTGGCGTGGCACTTTCTGTACCAGCTCGCCGCCACCAGACATTGAAATTGAGGCTACTGAAGATGACTTTGCCACATAAGTGCTTATTCCAAGATTGTCATATTGAGGATTACAACGAAACTTTAAGCCAATCTGGATGATAGCCCGTGGTTTTGTGTGATATTGTGTATATACTTTTTATAATCAGGGTATTGTCAGTATGGTAAGTACGTATGTGATCGCCATTTGTAATAAAGGCACACAGATTATGGTGTATGAAACATTTTGGAGTACATATATTTAGATCACCCATCCTGAAACATGTATTTTAGGCATAAGAATCACTCCAAAAGTTACGTAATATGAGAATTATGACTAAATAAGTTCAAAAGGTACTACAAATGGCGGCCATTATAGATTTATTCAAATTAGGGCACACATACATGTATTAAGGCATGTTGCACACTTGTGAAATTACTAATCCTAAAATGTTCATTTAAATTACCACAAACGTTGTGTAAACTAGGAATGATGACCAAATCAATATAAAATGTCCCAAAATTAGCGGCCATTTTGGATTTATGCAAATTAAGGCACCCATATTGAGACTTTTGGCAAACTTGTGAAACATGTATTGATTATCCATTCTGGAATAAGAATTTTAGGCATCTAAAATACCTGAAAAGTTATATAAGATGAGTGTTAAATTCAAAATAAGGTGAAAAACCTGTAAATTGGCGGCCATTTTGGATTTATGCAAATTAGGCATATTTTCACCACTTGGATATCTAGGGACTTTTAGTATGTCATTCTAGGGATATGTCATTCTTATGAAATATGTTGATATGTAACGTAGAGCTTTAACGAATACCTATCCCCCAATCCCTCCCCTTTCCCCCAGTCAATGTTGGCTACTTCCACAACATCAGAAACGAAATTCAAGGATACAACATTGATAAGGGGGGAAGGGGATCAACGACAAAGCACATGCTCTGTGATCCAACAATTTTGTCCCGGTATGTAGGCAGCCATTTCGAAATTTCGAAAACGCGACCTTGATTGTACACCCTCGTGAATATTGATTGGTAATATTTGTTAATTATGACAGCGCACAAATCGGACACAATAGATGGATAATAGCTTCAGTCCGTTGGTCCCTACAGCTAGACATAAATGGGAGACTGCGTGTAGTAGAGGGAGGCGTATAATTGATATCAGGTGATTGGAGTCAGGTGTATTCAATGCCATAAACGTGTACAATCGAAACAAAAGATCACTAATTGTCAATTTAGGTTTAGCCATAAGATTCGTCTAACAAACGAATTCTTGTATAAAATTAAAAGTAATAGATACACATTCTGTAATAAAGCATAAGAATCAAAGAGGCTTTGAATTTCATAGAGCGTGTTTAAAGTGGCTGTATACGGAAAGATTATACTGCAATAACAATTGATTTCGCAGTAGTTATACGCTATTTTACGTTATTTTACGCTAAATAACGGATAAGCTGGTTCACTATACATGATGCAGTCATGTCTACAGTAGAATTCATCTCGACCTTTGCAGGACTTAACCCCATTAAAAGCTATTAAACCAAGATAACACTCATTGAAACAGCTCAACTGATAAAATCGGATCTTCTCTGGTTGTGCACAAGTGACTGTTTTCATGTGCGATATCGCAATAAAGCTGGTATTCATAGCTTCAGTTGGGTAACCGATTATAAAGGAAACGAAAGGAAACAATGTTATGTGTGGCTTTGTTCACGAAATCAGACAATGCCGTGCTTTTTGTAAACCAGCATTCTTGAAAATGAGCAACATAATGATTTTTGACTTAACACGGTTTGGAAATAATTTCTTCATATTTTTGGTGTTATCTGTCGTTTACATGTCCTTCCTAAAACACAAAAGTACGACCCTCTCCAAACACCTAAATTAGCTAAAAATTTAGGACATGTTACAAAACTATATTGTCTAGAATTTTAGAAGAGTACTTTTAATATTGGCCGGTTATTTTTCACACAGCGACGTTAACTAGGCAATGTACTATTACCTATAACATTAACTAAAACACCAAAGTACGAATATTTCCAAACATCTAAATTAGCTAAAATTTAGGACATGTTAAAAACTATATTTTCTAGAACTTTAGAAGAGTACTTTTAATATTGGCCGGTTATTTTTCACACAGCGACGTTAACTAGTCATATCCCCATACTGTTAACGTAGGGCTATTTGTAGAGGTCACTCGTCAATGGGAAAGAGCACTGTGTATTGTGTATAGGAAAACGGACAGTAACTGCAGTATGAATGGAGCAGGGTAATATAACTCCCCGGGCTCAAAGTTGTCACTGTCAAGTTGACACGGTACTGTAGCAATAATGATAAAAATGAGGCCGTGATCGTTTTAACGGCAAACTATTTCAAACTGGTACCATATTTGTGCCTGCCACATTTGTTATGATAAATGACCCAGGCCAAATTCACCTTGTTCCGAGTTCACGCAACATCAAATACACTGTTTATTGTATAAAACAGCTTATGATTATTTATTAATTAGTGCACTTACTGTGCAGTATGGCTATAAATCAAATCCTTATACAATATTACAACGATTGCTTAAAATTACTACAAAGATTTCTTTATGCTATGATTACTTATGTAAGCCTAAGATCTTGATTGGCTGACTTTCTGATGGGATTCCGGTGATGGTCTCAGTTCTTGATCCAAGATCCGGCAATGTCCAATGTCCCCTGGTTTATCACAATCTCAGTCCAAAGTCTTGATGACTGTATTTTCACTATCCTAGCTGCTATGCTAGTATTCTTCAAATGGTTGTCTTCTATGTTGACCATAAGCTCCTCTCTCGGAGATCTCTTGAGCAAGCTTTCTGCTCCACGTGACAGTCAGATAACACACTATGTTAGTCCAGCAAAATATTTCAGTCTGCCGCTTCTTTGATATGAGTCGACAGCACAATTAAGCACGTTTGGCTCTACTACCGCCTTTGGCGTATTTTATCCTCTCCAACACACGCACCGCAACCGTGTACCGAAGTTTTAAGACTTCAAACATAATGGTAACTTTGTACCAATACGTGCTAACATAAGTTTCACCGAGTTCCCTCTTCAATCTCATGTAGCCAATCATTTCCAATACAGGTTTTATATATCATTTCTCACCATTCCAGAACAATCTTAACTATTTATGGCATATTACAGCCAGGGCCGTCGCTAGAGGGGGGGTATGGGGGGACACCCCCCCAATACACAATTTTGTCGGCAAAATTTGACTGCTGTCGGCAAAACCAAGTGACTGTCGGCAAATGTAGTCAAAGGTATGTGTTATTTTTCGGCAAATTGTGAGAGCGATATAACAGATTAATGTGTTACGAAATTGTGTTGTTGTAACGTAATAGACCTACTGTGAATGGTATAGTAGTTACTAGTTAAAAAAAAATATTTTGAAAAAAAATTTTGACTCCTACACCCCCCTACCCCACTTTTTAGATTTCCGAGCGCCGTCCTGGCTAAAAAAAATTGGGTCAACAAATTACAAAAAATTTACGTCGGCAAACCATACTGTACACCCACCGAATCATATTGGTCTAGCGACGCCCCTGATTACAGCATTTAATCATCCTATATATGGCTCATTAGATTCATTCTAAAAATAGTGCATGGAATCACCACAAGTCAATCAGACTCATTACTCGGGTATAATTAGTTCTAAATATTGAACATTACCCTCAATACAAACAAATCAGATTTCACTAGTGTGTACAGGGTCTGAGTGTGTATAGATGGTTACTACTGTAATAGCGCCACCACTCAATGTTGCATAGACATCTACATGTAACTAGATATGAATTCGGTGTTCACTTTAATCATTAGCATTCCAGAATCTGACATGGAGAAACAAATGGAGATAAATATCAAAACTAGTGAAAATTAATGTTTGATGACAAAATATATATCTTTTACTGAACATTGTGGAATATTATTAGTATTGTTTGGGTGGGGGATATAACACATTGCATTACGGTGACCCCGAACATGCTGAAGCCAACAATCTGTGTCGGAATTGGATTCAGAATAACGCTATTGGTCGCCACTGTAAACAGCCGAGATAACGCATACGTGACATCCCAGCTTAATCCACGGCCGCAATTTAATCTAGAGGGCCCTATGTTTCGACAGGAAAATAATTCCTGGTGCCGCCACTGCATACGTAACAATACGCGATGAGTTTTAGCTTATTTTAACCAGCTACGTAACAAAATCGTACGTTATTCTGTACTTCTTTACGATGCTAAATAGGATAAAATAGCGTACCGGTATGTTCAGATTCATCGTCAAACTATTACGAAGCACCAATTTGGTCTGTGTCGCATACGTAATGACACGCAAATGGTTTAGCTTGTTTTTACTGGGCCATGCAGTCATGCCATATGAAATATAACATTTACATGCCTCATCCTACTTGAACAATAGTACTACATGTTTTTTTAATATAAAAGGCGTCGTATTTTGGATTTACATCTTTAGCTACTTCTCTACATGTATATAATTTGGGAAAGTTTATGTGTTGCTAAAAAAATTACGAACGACTAACTTTTTCCACCGTCTCTCTACTTTATGAATTCCTATCCAAAAGACGGGTCTTCAAGAATGGGACTTTACTTCCGAATAAATTCAATAAACTTAAAAATGCTTTATATTAGAGTCAAAATTATTGTAAAATTTAAGGTATTGGACACCATCTGTTATATAAAATGGTCTGGTGTGATTTTAAGAGGAAGCTTAAAAATCTAACTTTTTTAAGCTTAAGTGTAATATCGATCTATTGGTAATACGTGTCCATACCTTCATCGTACTCATCAGTAACGGAGGACATATTCACTGTGTAGGCATCATATCGTTATGAACACGGCAGAGTGCCGAATACGCAAAATTGCTGTTCTGAGTAAGCGGCGTTTGAAAATCTTGGTACCATTCCATTGGTCCTTCTAAAAATTTAGAACATTCGTGAGCACTCATTTGAAATGTATATTGTAGAAGTGAATGTACACGAATTTTTGGCAATACTTGCATGTCCTGAAATAATCGATATACAGCCTGTCTAAAAAAAAATTGTGCAAGTGAAAAGCGCCCTCTTTGGCAATTAGAAAATACCGTTGTGACAAAATGCTTACATCATCGTCACGGGCGCAGTCTTAGCTCTCAAATGCCGTTTGTTCTGTTCAATTTGCTTGTTCCAATTTCGAGATATGTTTATTTAACAACGAAAGGGTAAAATCACAATTGTGCCACTTTTACTAGGGAAGAGAGCTGTATATGTAAATCAATGATAGCTGATGTTGATGCGTCTAATGCACTCCCCCTTTCGGGGCGCATGCATTAGACGCATTATTATCAGCACGCGTGCATTATTTTATCTAATATCTCTCCCAACAAGTAATACGCGTTCATTAACCTATAACATGTATAAGTGCGCAATATTTGTTTGTCTTTTAACATGTCTTAAGTGACTAAGAGAACAGTATTTACCATCATTGACATGCACATGCAGAACAGCAGAATGTGAAATCCATTTTTACAGCAGAATGTGAAATATTTATTTATCTCTTTTAAGTGGAAAAAGAGAATCATCATTCCTGCATCATGATAAAACAGTAAAAACAGTCAAAAATGTTGTATTGTGTAATTGATGCATTCTTTTGATTTCATGAAGGAACTCTTTATAAACTTGATGCTATCACTGTTACATGTAAAGCTCTCTTCCCTAGTAAAAGTGGCACAATTGTGATTTTACCCTTTCGTCTTTAACTAAACATATCTCGAGATTAAAATAAGCAAATTGAACAGAGAGCTAAGACTACACCCTTGATGTTGATGTAAGCATTATTTCACCACGGTATTTTCTAATTGCCAGAGAGGGCGCTTTTCACCTGCACAATTTTTTTTTGAGACAGGCTGTATCCCTCAAAACAGCTATTCGGCTTTATGCTGTATCCAAAATGTATCTACCACTGCGCAGAGAAAGGTCGAATACGCATTCAACTACGTGTAAACCATAGCACGCAGTCTTGATTTGGGGCTTTTGTGTAGAAATTACTGGTTGTCCTAAGGCTATGTAGACTTAACTTGCTATAATAAACTGGCCTCAAAAAGAAACTTATAATTTTTCACAAGGCCATATCATAAAATCCTCTCCATCAAAATGAACAAAAATTGCACACAGGATTACTTCAATACTCTACTCTAAACACATGTCAGTAACCAAGCAGTTGTCCAACTGACACAACAGCAAAATGCACTGATATGGAACACCTTTCTGGACCAAAATTCACATCCCAACAGATTTCTTTTGTTGGGTTTCAATTATTCGCCTGTGAATGTGGTCCCGGAAGCTGTTCCGTGTCAGTGCATTTTACAGTTGTGTCACTTGGACAACTGCTTGGTTACTGACATGTGTTTAGAGTAGAGTATTGAAGTTATCATGTGTGTAATTTTTGTTCATGTACAGGCGAATAATTGGAACCCAACAAAGGAAATCTGTTGGGATGTGAATTTTGGTCCAGGAAGGTGTTCCATGTCAGTGCATGTTGCTGTTGTGTCAGTTGGACAACTGCTTGGTTACTGACATGTGTTAGTAGAGTATTGAAGTAATCCTATGTGCAATTTTTGTTCATTTTTATAGAGAGGATTTTAAGATATGACCTTGTGAAAAATTATAAGTTTCTTTTTGAGGCCAGTTTAGTTATAAATAGTCATCCCTGTAATATTTAGCAAAAACTCGAGGATTTTAAAGCAAAAATAACAATATTGGCCTATATTTTGCATGTAAATGTATGATTTTCCTGGATTTTCCAATTTCACGGGCGCGCACTCACATTATTAAACCACAGCAATATCACGTGTGGGAATGTTTGTACTTATTTTGGTATCACTGGATAGAAGATACCTACAGCTATACGTTGGTATCAAATATATTAGTATAGGACATGTAGTATAGAAAATTCGGGGTTTCCCGCTATACAATACTATAGATCAACATGATTTGTACAGCTAAGTATACGATTCGTCTCTCTGCCGAGTTCATTTATAGCACTTTGGCGCGATTCATCCAAATCAAAATTGCAATAACTACGTCGGTGAGTAAGATTTACCATTAATTTTTGGTGGAAATAAAAGATAACCTGAAACATAATCATAAGCATACAGTAACTCAATTTGCTCAAAACTCTCGATTCGTCACTCTGCCGAATTCATAACGAATACGAGGCTAGTAGTTTACCCCCTCGTTTGTTTTCATTGTGGTGGATAAAAAGTAGTCGTGAATCCCATATTCGTATAAGGATACCGTATAAATACCGTACACCACTATAAACACGCTCTATGGGCATGTTTATAGTGAGAAAGATCATCCTGTATTTAGCGTAAAAGTACATATTATACGGTGTTGGTCGTCTATATAAACAGACCAATACCGGTTATTGCCGCACTATTATACGGAATGCATATCCATCAAGATCGATGGATATCATACTGCAGTTACTGTCCGTTTTCCTATACACAATACACAGTGCTCTCACCATTGACGCGCGACCTTTACAAATAGTGTATGTTAGAAGTATATGCATTTGCCTAGTTAACATCACTGTGTGACAAATAACCGGCCAATATTTAAAGTATTCTCCAAACTTCTAGCAAATATATTTCTCTAACATGACCTAAAATTACAGCTAGGTTAGATATTTAGAAATAGTCGCAATTTCGTAAAATATGAGTGAGGGCAAGGCACACCTAGCTCATAGCTAGCCAACTCCCCGTGTTAATTGAATGGAGATTTGACCGAAAATATTGGTAACGGACCGCTCAGTTCTGAAGGATGCCACAAAAAAACGGTGCAAGCTACATTTAAAGTATTCTATGAAATTCTAGAAAATATAGTTTTGTAACATGTCCTAAATTTTTAGCTAATTTAGGTGTTTGGAAATAGCCCCACTTTTGTGTTTTAGGAAGGATATGTAAACGACAGATAACACCAAAAATATGAAGAAATTATTTCCAAACCGTGTTAAGTCAACAATCATTATGTTGCTCATTTTCAAGAATGCTGGTTAACAAAAAGCAGACCATTGTCTCATTTCGTGAACAACGGTCCACATACCATTGTTTCCTTGCGTTTCCTGCAAAGGTCGTGGTGAATTCTACTGTAGACATGACTGCATCATGTCGCAGTATAATCTTTCCGTATATGGCCACTATAAAGAGACAGGACACCAGGATACTGTTCTTCAAGGAAGTGGAGCAGGGTTATATCAGTTCGGGGCACTGCTAATTCAAAGACGTCTCTGATATCAAAAACTATTCAGTGCCGAGTCACCTGACAGTATCATAATTCAAAGACGTCTCATAAATCACATACTCGCTAGTTTCAAAACCCAGCCGCAAACGATATTGTGAACGTGAACTGGCGCAACGGGAATAATTTTGTGAGTAGGCCTAATCAGCATGATCAGGGTTGTAGCTAGCCCAAGTGCCTGCTAGCTCCTGCTAATTTTACTATCCAATTTATGAATTAAATCGCGGGCTCGGGATACACTCTTTCTAGTTAACGTGAGAAATCGGAGAATGCTACAAAAAACTTTGCTCCCTCGACGACATTTTGCAGACTTTCAATTCTCAGGACACATCAAAACTGTTTATTGGTTATTTTCGGAGCTTATATTTTTTACAGATTTCAAACTGAGCCGCGAATTTTAGTTTTAGGCCTATATGAACACTCGTGCTCAATAATTCCTCCAATTCAGCCTAAGTTTAGGCTTTTCTGTTTTGACGCAAGGGGTGCTTAAGGGGGATGTGCTATAATAGGCCTATAGTCATTATATCTATGAAAGATAGGCCTATAATTCCTAACAAATTTCCTGCGGACCTGACTTCTGCATGGGTATGAACCTGCTCAATTAGGCCTATATGGATACTTGCAAGTTAGCCTTTTCTTTTTTGACGGAGAAGGGTGCCTGAGGGGGATGTGCTCCCTCAGAAGTTGGAGAATTATTTTAAAAAGTTATGAAATGCACAATAAAATCATTTGGTGTAAAAGTTTACACTTATTATTCGTATTATTTTGGGCATAACAGATTTCAACGGACCCGACTTGTGAGGGGGATATTATCCTCAAACTAAAAGCCAAATGGTGCATCATTTTGCATTAGGCCCCTATTATTAACTTATTTTTCCGACCATCATGATTAAGCATAGCCTATAGGCCATATAACCATGTCATGATAATGCATAATATGTATTTTAGAATGGATTTCCAGTGGATGCGACTTCCGTGTCACAAATTTCAAGCATGAACATAATTATGATGCGCAATGACTTAGAACGTACTCTTCCTCGTTTCTTCTTGTTTTCTTCCTTGTTTTCTTTCCACTTTTCCCCTTTCGTTTGCCTAAAATCCCCGGATATTGAAATGAGCCTGGGTGGCTGTGTCAAAACAAAATTTTCAACCCAGTTTTGCTAATATTTTGTCCTGATTTTTGTAACATTTTCGTCCCGGTATTGGCAGTTATTTTATATATGTTTTCAGTTGTCGGGATATTTCTTTCAATTTTTGGGAAATCAGACCGAAAAAGTAGACCTTTTCCTTTTCCCTCCCTTTTCCGCCCTTGAATTTTTTAGGGGGCACTATACTGCCCCACTGGCTATGCCCAGGCCCGTACGCAGAGTGGGGCCGTGCGGTGGGGCAAAAGTCCTCAAGAAAATCCTAATTTGCGACCGTAGCGAGCAAAAAAATATGTTTTTTATGCTTTTTTTAGTCAAAAAAACGTCCAAAGTTTGTGAAGAAGGTCCAAATTTTACAAAATCCCCCTGGAAAAAAAAGAACCACTTTTTCAAAATCAGCACCTCCCCCCAAAAAAGGGCCTGGCTATGCCACTGCTCTGTCACTCCAATTCCTCTCCCTCCCTCTCCCTTCTCTCTCTGTCTCCCTCATTTTTTTTAAGACCCGGGGTTGCAGGCCCCAAAGCCCCACTCCCTGGGCCCACTGCACGCGCCTGATTTACCGTAATTTGTTGATCTATTTTGAGCCACCTAATCATAACATAACCCTACCCCAATCAATAAAATACAAGTGTCCATATTTCTCCGAATTCATCCCATGCACGTGTGCAATAGTCAGGCCACGAGGTTAGGCCTGAACGTTTCCGTAGGGGCCTACCATTTTTCAAGTCATTTTTGAATATATTTTTGAAAAGTTGCCGCCACATTGCGTGCCAAAAATCGCTCCCCTCCCCCTCGTTGACTGGCCAAAAATTCATTGTTCCCTCCTTTTTTTTGCCTTGCCAAAATATTCACTCCCCCCATGACTTTTGTTTGGCTATATCTCAAAATCAATATTTCCGAGTTCCGACTGATTTTGCTTGATCGCATCACTTATGTACTCAACAGGATCAATGTCCTTTTTGGAGTTAACATCTCATTTACATAACAACAAGCATTGACCTGCCACACATCTGAACATGTAAAGGGGTGTAATAATGACGTCACTTGAACATGTACAATAAATGACCACACTTGAACATGTACAAATGGGATCAAACGAGAATGGAAATCCTATATAGGCTTATATGATCAGCATTGTACATGCATTCAAACTGTGTAACTTCATGTATATCATTGACAGTTCTGTCAGGAAATGTGAATAAAAGTTGTGTACATCTGCTACATGATGTGAACTTTTAAATCCACCTTGCTTTTCTATTTCTAAATGGTAACCTCACATCACTAATCACATCAAATAAAACATTTACCGGACCAAAATATCAGTACCATTTGCCACGTATTGCAGTGACCGCGAAAGATAGTGACAGCGAAGCACGGGTGACAGCTAGTATTTAAAAAATGGCTTACGGATACGCTAGATTATGCTATTTTCAGCCCACAAATAAGATATATGCAGCCCTCTTTAAAATGATCTATTTCTGGAAATAAACATGATAGGAATATAATCACAGCGTATGTTAAAGGTAAAGGTCCATTAAAGGAATCTTATGATAGTAATTGTTTTATTCTGAGCCAAAGGGAAACCTTTGTTATTTTTGGATACGCGTTGCTAACACATTGGAGAAGTAATGTTGATATGTGAAATATTTTTATGACTTCGTGAACTTGGTGATTGTCAGTGCTCCACAACTATCATCAACCGAATTGGTTCATTTTTTTTCTATTTTCCTTGTTGAGCTATATTTTGTATTTTAAACTAGCGACATTAACTTGCTGAAACCTAATTAAGTCATAGGAAAGAGGTTTCCACAACTAAACTACAGTTAAGTTGAACAAATCTTGCATTTCTCGTCACCTATACCACCAGTTATGCTTCACTTTTGTGATTTTGTACATACTTTACCTAACTTGATCAAAATCGGAGCCTCATTATGCTATCACATGTTGTTCAAAATGGATGCCTAAATTCGAAATCAACAAAGTGACTTATAACCTGACCTATGATGACCTATAGCCTTTGAAATCTCTTTTCCAAACAACACATGATAGAAGCTACATGGTATTAAATTAGCTATTGGCTAGCATCAATTTGTGGAAGAAATTATTTTAGCGTGCATGGCTAAGCACAGTAATTGATGGTATAGCAAAAGAAAATGTATTCTATCAAGTACTTTTGTTATGAAACACACATCTGAGTTACTAAGATAACGTAAACAAAATATATATAGGGCCAAAATAATATACTTAAATGGTTAAAAGCACTTTGTAGGTCATGAAGTGATGAATATATTTGGTGTTCATTATCAAAAAATTGAGCCTTTGTATTTGTAATAATATAATATATTTTTTTCATATACATGTTTGTATAATTAATTATTATTGCTTATTTGCATAATTTTAATAAAGACCCTCAAGGTCTAGATAGATAATGGTAATGATGATAATTTTCAGGTTTCCTATGTGGTGTCGTGGTCCAAACATGGAAGTATGTTACAACCAGGTGCTACGGATTTAGGAGGCATCCTGGCAATTCCTAATGTCAGCCTAGAAGACAGTGGCAGATATGTGTGTACCGGATCTAACATGCATGCGATTGACAGAGGATATGCTACACTCATAGTAACATGTACGTAATTCATGGATCATTAAAGGTTCATGTAATCCACAAGGGTCAATAGTAGTATACGGGTCTCTTTTAGCGTTATCAATATTCATGAGGTCAAAGGTCATTTCCAATCGATAAGTACAACGTTGTTCTCCCACGACGTTATTCTCTCACGACGTTATTATCCCGTGACGTTAATCTCCCGGGACGTTATTACCCTGGGACGTTATTCTCCCGAGACGTTAATCTCCCGGGACGTTGTTCTACCACAAAAGTCACTTCCGAGGTCTATAAACCAATATTGACCAGACGAGAGATTTCCATAGACTTTACACACGTCGACGAGGAGATAAGAAACGACCGTATGAAAGGTCTAAAAATGGGTAACATGTAATGTCAACATTGACGATTCAGCCAGACGAGAGATTTCCACAGACTTTACACACGACGACGAGGAGATACGAAACGACCGTATGTAATGTCAACATTGACGAGCCGCGATGACGCTCGATAGTCATTATAGAGGCATAAAAATTGATACGAACGTATCGGATTTCACCAACCTAAAGCAAAACTCTGTCGGATAAGCATGGAATGATTAAAAGTCAAGGAGTCACTGAGCAGTGAAATGAGTTGGTGAGTAGTGAATAGAATCGGTGAGTAGTGAGTGAAATGAGGAAACCAACTGTGAAATGAGCCAATAAGCAGGGAAATGATGAGTGTATTGGGCCAGTGACCGGGAAAATGATGAATGAATTGAGCAAATGAGCGGGGAAATGCGTCAAACTGCGTCAAACGCGTAACGAAAAAGCGTAAAAACGCATCATTGTGCAATGAAAAGGCGTATGTGCGTAAAAGTGGGCAACCATAATGCGTAAAATGCGTCAATTTTGCACCGAATTGCATAACGTAAAAGGGTAATAACGAGTTAAAGAGTCGATTGTATTTTGTTTCTCTACTTTGTTATCCTTTAAAGTATTTTCGGGTTAATCATCATTGCCTTCGTCTATGGCAGACTCCTCATCGTTTTCCTCGTCCTCGTACTAAAACAGGTCGTCAAATTTAGATCGATGTTTGTCCATTGTTCTCTCCACGGCTTTGTCCACCTCGACCGCTCTGTCCATTTTCTCCTCGAGATTATCGTGATCGCCGTATAAACGTCGTCGTCTGCGCACTTGGATAAAGGCGTACAAGTATAAAAGAAGAAATGACCAAGTTGCTTTTTTGCTGCAATTTACACACTGGGGATCGCAACCTCCCTATATTGAACGCTATATACTGTTTTATTTGATACTAATGTATAGCTATGACATCATAATGTGAGCGCATCATCGCGAAATTGTGCATATGGTCCACGTGTTGTTGGTATGACATGAGCGAGCGCTCGTAAAAGTCAGAAATTCTAGCTATGCACAAAACTATTGGGAAAACTATTTTTCGGCTAAAACCGTCTATTTTAACTACTATGTTCATTATTATCTAGTCGATATCGCTTAAAACCATTTCACAAGAGCAAATCAACCCCCTCCCCCACCCCTGTGCTTAAATGTTATGATCAGCTTTACCCTGGGTAAGGTGGTGGGTTAACAATTCTATCTCTAAAATGAGCGCAAATGATGAGCGATTACGTCAATTGGGTGTCAACACACGTGTTTTAGATTGACAGATGAAAAACATTATGAGGTACACCCCGTTCATAGGAAGGAAGAATGCAACAACAACAAAACTAATATAATACAAGTTGTTACAAAACCAACCATATTTTCACTTCAATAATAATTTATTTGTCATTACTTGTAGCATCATCCCAGCCTCCAATTGTAAATATAGAGCCTCGATTCCACACAGTCACAGAGGGTGACGCTGCAGAATTCCGCTGCATAGCAGCAGGATCTCCAAAACCGGAACTACGTTGGTTTGGAGGACAGGGTGGCGTCGTCAGTCCAGATAGCTCGTTTGTTGATGGCTACTTCCGTATTCCTTCAGCGAAAAGATCTGATGAAGCCGAGTATTGCTGTGAAGCTAACAATAAGGCTGGTACTGTGCGAGTCCGTACCGTTCTATATGTCACAGGCACGTAGCATATAAAATTACCATAAATCGTCACATGGATGGGAACATAATGAGTAAGATTGCATTTTTGAAGCATAAAAATTGATGAAAATTTACCAAAAAAAGCTAATGTTTTCTCTATGTGGGAATAGATTGGTCCCAATTTCCCATAGCAACACTGTCTACAATTTGGGAAAGCAAAATATCCTTCCAAATGCTAATATTTTTTGAGGATAGAGCGTCATTGAGTCCCGACATAAGCCAGTCATGCTCATTATTTCTTATCATTGTTCTATTAATCATGTTAACAGGGTCGAATATCTGTATCCTTTTTGACCTACAGCATCAAAAACACCCAAGGTTTCCATTGACCCAGCAATCATCTCCATCAATGATGGAGAGAGGGCAATCTTCTACTGTACAGCCACCGGTGACCCACCACCAGAGATCACATGTACCAGGGAAAATAGTACCCTCCCATCAAAAGCTCGCTTTGAGAATGGTTGTCTTCTGATTTCCAACGTGGACTACAGGGACATTGGAGAGTATAGGTGTAATGGTGTCAATTCTTTAGGGTCATCTTACGTTACCGCACAACTCTTGGTTGATCAAGGTAGGTTCAAATTGTGCATTGGAGTGAAGAATAAGAAATAAGAAAAGTAAAGAACTGTTTGTTGATATCGTTGTTAATTAATTTTATGCCAACTTTTTTGAGTGATCAAGAAATGCACAGCAAAGGGTTTTTTTTTCTTTCTGTGTTTGAATATATCAATAATTCTTTTTAGTGAAAAAAAATTGATCGAGAGTTGAAAAAGTGTTTCTAAAACCTACCTGCCCAAACAATCAAGATATTTGGTAAGACTTTCGTTTATCTAGAACAACTAAAGGATTGAAATGGATCTATAATTGTCTGGTTCACTTGGGGAGCCTTTATTTTTTAATATGGTAATGATAATTCCAAGGCACCAGTCGTCAGGAACTATACCAGTTAAATGAGATTGAAGATTTTAACGTTAAGTAAGGAAATTGTGTCCACAGCATCCTTGATATAATCAATTACAGTACCATCCGTACCACAAGCGTTGTTATATTTCAACTTGCAGATAACTTTAAGGACTTTATACAAAGTCAATCTTAATCATGGAATTGTCAATTTGCTTATTCTTAATATTTATCTTGTTATTTATTTGTTTCCACTGCAGCTGCCCCGTCTGATACCATTCAGGTCCACACCGTGGTCCACACAGTCGTCCAGAAGGTACCATTTGGTGGATCTGTGACCATTGACTGTCACGCTGAAGGAGACCCACCACCGGTGGTTAGCTGGGTCAAGGTTGATGGAGAACTCTCCATTACAGCCTCTCGTAGTGGCAATTTCCTGACCATCCCCAACGTGCAGCTTGTAGATGCTGGAACATACCGGTGCACAGCTACAAATGTTGTTGGTTCACAACAATCTCAAGTTGTCCTCATTGTAGAATGTAAGTGTTTTATTTTATAGTGTAAGTGATAACTGAGAAAAATCTAAACTACAACATTATTATACATAAATTTGTTTCTCGTGCCTAAATAATATTATCATTTTCTCTACTGTTTCAGTTATACCTGGACGACATTCAATCCGTCTTGTAGGCGGAAACAACCTGAATGAAGGTAGAGTTGAAGTGTTTCACAATGGTACCTGGGGAACAGTGTGTGATGACAATTGGGGTACGAATGACGCAACGGTAATATGTCGTCAACTAGGACTCCCACACGCTAGCGCACGACCATTAACGAAAGCTTGGTAAAGGATATGGTACTATTTGGCTCGATAATACGAATTGTTCAGGATCAGAAAACTACATAGAAGAGTGTGTGCATAATGGTTGGGGAATACATAACTGCAGACATGGGGAAGACGCTGGTGTTGCGTGTATTAATGGTGAGAAGTATTGTAATTTGATCATTCTAACATTTGTAGCTTAAGATGCTCACTAACATAACGGGTTCAATAATAGTATTCTTATTCTCTTAAGGGGAAGCTGCACCAGGATTGTTGTGAAATAGGGGTATTTTAGTCTTTTTATGTTTTTTCTAAATTAAAAATCTATAGAATTTGGGCCTTTATTTGCTTTTTATTTGATTCAAATCGGACATTTGGTTCAGAAGTTGCAAGTAATCAAAGGGAACAACATGACGCGAAAAAGTCGCGAATTGAATTCTGTCCTATACTAATACACGTAATGTATTTCTTATGTATTGTATTGTTTTCAAGGGGCGATATTTAAGGAATTTCCAGCTAAAAATTAATTTCTGAATAATGTAATATGTTTATTGTCTATAAAGAGTGCTAATAATTAGTATAAATGTTATTGTTGTCAGAAACATGATTTTATAACATTTGATATGCATAATTGCTGCCTAATTAACATATTAAGTGTTTCTAGACTTAAAATGCCATTTTCTGCCAGATGTTGTTTCGCATCATTTTTTACCTTGCGCATCACTTTTCTTGGTAATGGTGTATCTGTTTGAGCTTATTTTTGGCAAGTATGTTGGACATACCTGTATCTAAATATTTATAGAAGGAAATTTTGAAAAACATCTGGTAACCATGGAAACGACCCTTTTTTTTTCATTGTCCCCCCAACCGCCCAAATTTACCAATTTTAATGCACCGTAGCGTAACCGTACAACCTTTTTTGAAAATTCCTCTATACATTTTTTAATTAGACCTAAATTTGTCAAATAAAACAAATTTCAGAAAAAATACCAAAGAACGACTGAGAAAAATGACGCGCAACGACATCATGTGAAAATCCAACATGGCCGCCGTTACCATGGCAACCGTTATAACGACGATCATTTTTTGGCTGGAATCGCTAAGTTTGATCAGCACACACATTCCCACCAATTTACAAGTGCACAGGTCAAATACTTTAGAAAATCACTTTTTTCAGTGCAGCTTCCCCTTAAGGGAGGTGTAATGAGCGAAACGTGGTTTGGATTCCAGAGGGAGGGTGCCTGTAAGAGGCACAGCCATCAGAAAATGAATAACTGAGATCGCCCGTCAAATAAACTTACTGCAGAAATTTTCCAAGTCTTTAAAAAAATAGCCATAGGTGGGAATAGAACCCGGCACCTTCTGGTTCTGAATCAACGGATAGTATCACTAAGCCAACTTTCTATCTGCACTAAAACCTGTGATATTAATTCTTGATAATGCTTAACGGAAAAAATCAATACTAATGTACGATGTCATTCAAAATCAATTAGAAATCCCACAACTAAAGTAGCAATCGATAAATCTGCTCACTCAATCATCAAATAATCAAACAAAAAATAAATAAATAAATAAATAAATAAATAAATAAATAAATAAATAAATAAATAAATAAATAAATGTGTCCGTTCTCTCGAGCCCCAAAACGTCATTAAATAAATAAATAAATAAAATAACTAATTAACTAAATAAATAAGTAAATAAATAAATAAATGTGTCCGTCCTCTCGAGCCCCAAAACGTCATTCAATAAATAAAATAAAATAAATAAATAAATAAATAAATAAATAAATAAATAAATGTGTCCGTTCTCTCTAGCCCCAAAACGTCATTAAATAAATAAATAAATAAAATAACTAAATAAATAAATAAATAAATAAATAAATAAATGTGTCCGTTCTCTCGAGCCCCAAAACGTCATTAAATAAATAAAATAAATAAATAAATAAATAAATAAATAAATAAATAAATAAATAAATAAATAAATAAATAAATAAACAAATAAATAATACAAAAGAAATTATAAATTAGTTTTTCTAGGCTTTAGGCCGCTAGGCCATACACAGTTTCTTCGAAGTCAAAGAAATGTATTAACCTTTAACGTTACGCAATATTGGCACATGGCACGGGCACATGTCTGCGGCTAAAGATACTGCATGATAGAAAGGCGCATAAATAATCTAAGGGTCTATCCCTGGTCATTTACATGTAACCAAGTATATTGTTGGGCGTAGACGCAATCATCAATGCGGGAAGTATAAAACCATAGTCGCCACTCGTGCACTTGTTTGAGTCCACAAGTATTCCGAAAACAGCCTTCAACCCTGAAATCAGAGGTCGGTTTTGGGTTGTTACATGCAAATACAAACTAAATATATCATGAAAAACCCACCAAGAGGACTACGAGACTTATTCAGAGCCAATCTACATTCTGTTATTTACAAAAGCCGACGATCAAAGTGAAATTATAAAAGGAGCAAGACCAGATATCAACGTTAAATCATGGTAAGCCTAAAATCGCATCGAAAACGCCAAAATGCAGTCACAAAATTTATAATATTACTAAATCACCAAAACGAATTGTAACGTAGGTATGCAGAAAAGAGTTGTATTAGCAATAACAAAGTATGTGCAAAAAGATTTGTCTTTGGCATGTCGCTTTTTTGAAATATCACCAAAAATATGAAATTTTGGAAAAACGCCCCAAAATTCAAAACAAACACGAACCTTCCAAAATAAATATATATTAACACTCGGCGGCCAAGTCACTACCTGTCGCTGTGATTTGGGGTAACTCGTTGCTTCCTTCTCCAGATACCTGTACTTCAGGTTAAATTATGTATTACACGTGTTTCAATGGGAAAATGCCTAATTTCGGGTGGAATTTTCTCATATTCAGAACTCTCACAGTTCAATGCCACCAATATCAGGTGAAACTATATGATTTAGATGCCAAATGATCAAAAATTCAACATAGGTTGACCTGAGACTTTTCTTGTTTTAACGCACTGAACCGTAAACACCTTAAAATGACAGTGCGCCCTCGAAGCTGAAAGTTACAATATGATAAGGCGACTATTTACTAAAAACCGAAGCCGTGCGTATGAATTTTGGTACTATTACATCAAAATGTCATATAATGAGAGAAAATGTACCATTTTGAAGCATCAAACTCTAAAAAGTACTTTTTTGGCTATATAACTTGATCAATTTCAGCGATTTTAATGCAGTCTTTTCGAATGCCATGAAATCAAATAGTTCCTCGTCGTATTTCAATGTATCGCCCAGGCCTATTAGTGGTCTTTAACCTTCAAGGTCGCTCATACCCCACGCCTTAACATAACTAGAATTTTAGTTAACTAAAAGTGAAATCTCTTAAAAATATCACCAGTAAATAAGGACACGGACCCTTGATTCTTGTCGTCATTTTTAGAGGAGGAGCTCTCTATGTACGTCGAAATTTGCAGTAAAGCAAAAAGCCAATGTGCGTGAATTTTTACTGTAATGATTGATACGTTCCACAATACTTTTGCCTCAGTAGATCAGTTCATGTCACATATGTTAATTTATGTTTCTGTCACCTTGTTTGTAAATTACAGAATAGAAGATTACAGAAATGCAGATTGGTGTGGTAAAAAGGTTGCATGAGAGATTTGTGGATCAATAATTTACCCTTCATCTTCTCGTACCATGGAGGCGACATTCTGTGTGGCGCCAATGTGGATTAATGTGCAGTATTAAATATTGGTCATATGATGATGAATTTAGGCGAATGTACTATGCCGTTTTTGATGTTATTTGTTAAAATGATCCTTTTTGGTGAAAATAGAGTGTATGATCAATGAGTTACATTTACAAGGCCACAACATACTCAGAAAGGACAGATGTAGAGATGGTGATGGTGTTGCTTTGTATATTAGAGATGTGTATGATGATAATGTTGAGTGTATTTTGGGCAAAAATAATATGAAAAATTATATCAGAATTATGGCGTTAGGCCTATACTAACAGCTATTAGTGGCCATTTTATGATCTAAACAATAAGGAATTTAAAGCCGATTGGATCAACATGCTGAAAATTCTAATTTTCCATGGAAATTGAGTGGGGGCAAGGGCTGGCATGTATAGCCATAGAACTACAATGGCTTGTTTGACATTCATTTTTAATATCTGCTTTTCATGCAAAGGCTGTTAATGGTAAACTATTGACTAACATTGTTATACCTTTGTGAAGGTTGTCATTCATCCAGGTTTAATAAATATTGAATTAAACATAAAACTGATCAACTGGACTCACATTTATTTGAGAGGCTACAGTATCGCTCCTTATCCAAGGTGCATCTTCAGGCCGTCTGATGATCTGGCGGCAAAAGGTCGTTGACCTGTGACAGGGTGGTGTTGTCAGAGGCCGTGGATCTTGAGTCGACTTAAGATCCACGACCTTTTGCCGCAAGATCATCAGTCAAACGTTCGTGTACATTTTCAAGGACATTAAGTTAGAACAAAACAGAATCATAATATCTTACAATGTTAGCGCATTGTTTACATCCATTCCCACCGGATGATGTTCTAAATCCTGCTATCAAACCCCACCCCTCATCTAGCGCACAAATCTGGATGTTGAACAATTATCCGAGTTCATATCGATATGTCTAAACACCTTGTCCTAGTCCCAGTAAAACACACTTACGTGCAGTCGTTTCGATAGCTATCAGCTATCTTTCTCAATACTACTGTTGATGTGATGATCGTTGAACAGCTGTTGTTGATCGCTACTTGGCAACGGAGTTGCCAGACGATTTCCATCAACAGATCGTCAAAGATGTGACTTAGGTTGTACTGGCCCACGTTTCGGTTCATAGTGGTGCCTTGTTGCCAAGCAGCGATCAACAACAGTTGTTCAACGATCATCACATCAACAGTAGCATTAAGAAAGATAGCTGATAGCTATCAAAACGTCTGCACGTAAGTGTGTTTTACTTGGACTAGTATATGAAAAAATATACAGTTTTATGGAACAGTCCGGATGAATTTGTCCAAGAGTCTTCGGGATATTTATGGAAAAGCCACCGTGAAACATCTAAGTGACTTAGACAATTGTGAACGTAAAATCCTCCGTCATCGCAACCATCTTGTTTACACTCTCAGATGCCGCGATCTAAGCCTCACTCCGCCCAGCCTCAAACTAAAGTGCCCAATCAACACCAAGAAAGCCACAGACATTATTTTGCAAGCTCAGCGTAGTCTACTTCGCGAAAGAGTAAGAGTCATAGATAATAAACTGGACAATTTAAAAGGTCAAAAATCGGAGTTAGTAATTCCCGCGAAATCGGAGCTGGACAAAGAATTCGAGAATTCGCGAGAACACTTTCGAGAAAACAAAATGTCGCCATGTATGGAAGCTGCAGAATTCGGCAGAGAGAGACCAAAACAAGAAGCCAAAACACGGCTTGCCTACTGGTGCTTCGGAACCCGACCTCACTGGAACACAGCTTAAAAAGTGGGTAGTTAACCTATCTAAAAAAGCGCAGTGATTTATAGTGTGCTACACACAGGCACAACGCCTGGACGTTGATCCACAAGCCTCAGCACACTTTACAGGTTGTCGCTGACCACTACGGCCTCACATCATTCCACAAACCATTAACAAATCAGACTTTGCTGCTTCAAGAGCGCACACCCTAGAATTCCACAAATAATCATCGCAACCAGGATCAGCTCCCCGAGTTTCGTACGGGTTACAACGAGACAAATTAGCAGTGAGTTCCTTGTCCAGGGGAATTTCAAGCTAACTCAATTTTTCCACGTGAGCGTACTATAGGCACCGCCATGGTTCGAATCCGCAACCTCTCGCACCACAGTCGAACGCCTTATCGATTGAGCTAACTTGACTGCTATTAGGTTAGCAGGTAATTAGGTCATACCCAGAATAATTATGCGGTTTCGCCGCCCGGAAGCGATTCAACTTAGATCTTAAGTAGCGAGTGCACTCAAATCTTCCAAGCCTCCCAAGTCAAATTTAATTAAAGACGAGAGACAGGCGGTTAAAGATCTTAAGAAAAAAAGAAGATTCCATCATTATTTTGCCCGCCGATAATTGCTTGGTGATATAAAAACTTATGAGGAGTTGCCATCAGACCCAACACAGAAATATAAGAGAAAGCTTGTAGCCATTCTTTCCAGACTAAATGAGGAAGATAAGATCACGGAAAATATAAACAGTTATACCCGACTGCCGAGAATATTCCCAGGCTGTACTGCACTCCCAAAATCCGGAAGCCGAATGCACCCTCAGACTCATAGTGGACTACACATCTACGATAGGCTATGCCACATCGAGATATCCTAGCCCCTATGGTAGGGAACACAGTGCACCATGTTAAGAACTCAAGTCATCTTGCAGAGGAGCTTGTGGATATTCTCATCGATGAAGGGGACATACTTAATTCCCACGTCGTAGTCGCGTTATTCACTTGCACTCCCATCAGCAAAGTATTAGAAATAGTGACGGAAAGAGTCAATAAAGAACGCTGGCTTAAAGACTTCAACTAATCGCAAGGTTTCAATCTGACTGCGGAGGATGTAGTCGAGCTTTTAGATTTTATTTTGTCCACCACATACTTTACGTTCCGCGGTAAGATTTTTAGACAGCGCTTCGGAGCGGCGATGGGTAGCCCGGTATCTCCATTAGCAGCCAACAGCTTCATGGAATACTTTGAGCAAGCAGCTATCATGACAGCCCCATTGAATGTAAGCCCAAGTTTTGGAAAAGATACGTCGACGACATTCTAGAAGTTGTAGCCAAAGGCGCAGTTAAGCCGCTTACTGATAACCAAGTGGATGATACGTAGTCAAATTCACTTTTGAGGAGGAAGCCGACGGAAAGATACCATTCTTGGATACGCTTATTGTTCGCCACGAAGATGGATTCGTAAAGCTCTTAGTCTATCGCAAAGCCACTCACGCGAACCAGTACCTGAATTTCAAGTCCCACCACCCCCTACACCCAAAAGACAAAATTGTCACGGAAGATCAGGACAAGGAAGAGGAGGAGAAGATAATCAAAGGTGCTCTAAAACAATGTGGGTACCCGGACTGGTGTGTGGAAAAATTTAAGAGTAAAATGGCCACCCCAAGCAAAAAGGAAAGAAATCTAGTACGACAGTAAAAAATCCAAAGGATTGGTGACGCTACCGTATGTAGAAGGGGTGTCTGAGCGTGTTGCTAGAATCATGAAATCGTACAACATTCATGCCGCCGTGAAATCCCACAGCACATTACGCAATCTTCTGGTACATCCCAAAGATAAACGCGAGCCACACAACTCTACCGACGTCATTTACTCAATTCCGTGCAAAAACTGTGAGCTTACATACATAGGTGAAACCGGTAGAAAATTTGGCAAGCGCCTAGACGAACACAGAAATGAGGCTGAGAAAGTCGCTACCAACATCCCTACTAGAGCCAACAGGAAAGCATCACAATCACCCATCCACAAATCAGCGATAACGGACCATGTTGTGGACAATAATCATGTCATCAATTGGGAGGAGGCAAAGATCGTTGGTAAAGAGAGTGATAAATACACAAGATGGATAAAGGAGGCCATCACCATCAGAAAACAAGGCACCACTATGAACCGGGACGAGGGCCAGTACAACCTAAGTCACATCTTTGACGCGCTGTTGATGGAAAAATCGTCTGGCAACAACAACAGCTGTTCAATGATCATCACATCAACAGTAGCATTGAGAAAGATAGCTGATAGCTATCGAAACGTCTGCACGTAAGTGTGTTCTACTTGGACAAGTATATGAAAAAATATACAGTTTTATGGAACAGTCCTGATGAATTTGTTCAAGAGTATCAGGTAATTACTCCTTGCCTCAACACGGCTGATTTATTCTGTAATTGGAGACACTTGTTAAACGAGGTACCAGGAATAATACGACTGATTTGGTAAGCGTCCCTCTTTTCTGTAGACCATCAACGGACATCTATTGGTATGGACAGTATAAAAGATCGTAAACCTCAAATCAACTATAAAAAACCATGTTACCGAAAAGAATATGAATAACCCAAAGCTTACGTCCGTATTCACACCAAGAGACAAAACATTTATGTTTACGTGTGTTTAATCTCAACTATAAACTTACACAGAGCAACTGCAATAACGATATCAGATGGAAGATAGCATGTCTAACAGGTGAGCGGGGAATTATAATTAATTCCCATACCAAAATTTGAAAGAGAACTTGTTTTCCCTTCTACATTTTAACTCATAATGATCAAATCCACCAACTGCAATGAAATTCATGTACTGAAAGGTTAAATACCATGTCAACCTTTTCAACCATCCGCCACGAATGTGCTGTCGGCATGCCGTACTTATTCTGAGATATTATCCATTAAACTTCTCAAAAAATAGAAAAATTTTTTGGTCCATTAAACTTTTGGTCCTTTAAAGAAAATGAACTCCTTTATTGAATTTTTTACTGTTTTGCAAATAAGCAATAGTGACATGTAATATATCATTGCAAAGCCTATTTTAAGCAGAGTGTACCTGTCCAATATTTTAAAAAGTGAAAACGCCAACATTACAGTCCATTTGTGGAGGACGGTCACATTACATATCTTTTAAGGCTAGCAAGTATTTTTAACTGTTGCGATTTGGTAAAAAGAATTGCATTGATCATTTCATAGCGCGTGTGTAGAAGAATTCAAATATCACAGATATACGTTTGTAGGTCTTGTGGTTCTTGAATTATGTTATGTTGTAAAAGGGCTGAAACAACAACACTTTTGTAAAATGTACATTACTCATTAACAACAATAAATTAAGCAAGTTTTCAAAGTATATGATTCACAGAATAAACTTTTGCACAATATACAAGTCTTATTTTTCAATAATATATTGATTTAGACAATAAAAATCAATTTTTTGGCTGCTTCGATCAACAATACTGCGTATGTATGACCTCGTTATTGTGCATTAGTACCACCAGTATTATCAGAGCAGTTCACCCGTCCTCGAGATGATTTCTGTCTCAGGAAACCTTTCACCTAATGAGGGAGAATTGAAAATTAAGCAATAATTAACAATGGAGCAAACAATACGAGACGGTTTTCTTATCATTTCGAAGTAAATACTTTTCACTATCATCAAATTTCATTTGAAATATCGTGCCAACTCCAGCCTCATTACTTTTGAATAATTGTTTTGCTAATAATAACGGTTTGGTTTAAGTGATAATACATTTATTGACACGGGTAAATGAGACGGGTATCAGCATATGCATATGCAATAATAATAATAATTATTATTATACCGGATCAAAAGATGATTTGGATTCTTACTTACATCATCATCCAACAGACACTGTGTGATAAAGATGATCACCCCCTGTAAATAGAAAATAACAATCTACTGTAATTACATTGTTTTTACAAATGTGTGCGGTTATGTCAACAAGAACCACTTTAAAGTGTTAACCAGACATTTGACATTTCAGTCATGCTGAGGATTTGGAGATATCAAAATTCAAATCCCGCCGAGTCAGAAATACACTTCCTTCAATGTCGTTGTAATTGACCAGGGACAATGTTAACGTTTTTGTCTTTGAGCTATAATCTCAACACAGCAAAGAGGTACATAGTGTAAATTTCCTTTTGGGGTTTAAAGTATTTTACAAGTTCAGTGGCATATAAAGGCCAGTTGTCTAAGGGGGAAAAATCGATTTCCATTATCTGAATCAATATATTATTGAAAAATAACACTTTGGTGTTTTGCAAAAAGTTCATTCTACAAATCATATACTTTGAAAACATGCTTAATTTATTGTTGTTAATGAGTTATGTTTTTTTTACAAAAGTGTTCTTGTTTCAGGCCTCTTTACAACATAACTCAAGAGCCACAGGACCTACAAAAGTATATCTGTGATATTCGAATTCTTCTACACGCTCGCTATGAATTGAGCAATGTAATTTTTGCTAAAGCTCACTACCATTCACAAGATGCTGTGAACTACATTTTTTGTTGCTGCTTCGACCAACAATACATCGTATACCCTTAAAGAGCCACTATCCTATATACAGAGTGAGTCAAAAAAGTGCAATAGAGAAAAGAATCCATTTTTATTTAAGAACCGAGTTGAACCTTTTAGGTTTTAAAACATTTTATACATAACATATCCATTAGTGATCATTTGTGTGAAAATATCAAGGAATTAGCATTTACCGATTTGTTTTTATGACACATTTTATAGCGAGACCCAATTTTAATGTTTGTCCAAGAGACATCTAAAATTTGAATGTCATCCCACTTTGTGCAAGGTAGATTTGGAACAACTGCCATTTTCTTAACCTCATTGGCATTGAAATAAAAATGGAGCACCCAAAGTGTTATTGTCTTTGGTCTTGTTTAAGGAGAAGAAACAATATTTGTTGTTATTTTCATTTTCCCTTTACTTTAAAGATGTTTATTCTCCATCAAAAACATATGTATTTGTAGGCGGGGTTTTCAATTGTCGAAATGAAATGCGCGCAAATTATCCAGTAAGTTGGTCCTATTGTGGTTTAAAAGGCGAGTGAGGTATGAAGGGCTTAAAGTAATGTAAGAAAGTTTGTTTGAACAGAAAAAAAATTAAAGTAACGCAAAAATCAACCTTATTTAAGTTAAAGTCAGTTTCAGAGCTGGTGCTTTTATCGTGCATTGTGTGCTCTCATTCAAAATACATGGTATATCGTGGAAAAATAATGAAATTGGGTATCGCTGCAAAAGGACTCATAAAAATTAAACGGTAGTAGCGAGTCACCTCATTTTTTCACAGAAGGTGACTATTGACTGTGGCATTTATACAAACTTTCAATAATGGGAAAGTTAAACTTGGTTCTTACATAAATATCGATTCTTTGCTCTATTGCACTTTTTTTTACTCACCCTGTATGTTCAAATTGATGCACTTCAAATACCCATGGAATACCTAGAAGGACATAAGCCTATTCATGGTGGCCACCACAACAGATCACAAGTGACGTATGCATGATTACTGCCTTACCTGAAGTCCATTGCCGATATTAAAGAGATACGAGAAAACAATGGCCGATGTCTGATCAAATTGAAGCACTCCGAATACCCATGTGACACCAAGAAGGGGTAGCAGGATAAAAACGGCTCGAATACTTGCCCTTCGGTAATGAAAATATCAAAATCATCAATTCAAACGTTGAATCAAATGTGCCACTACTTCTCAAGCTTTTGAGCCCAGGTTTTTAAGCAAACACACGGGAACTGAATCTTATTAAAGCTTGGGACCAATATAGTCAGAAGTTTTTTTGCGCGCTTTTCTATGAGACAATCGCTGTTTTTCTGTTCTCCGCTGCGATTTCCGACTACAATTATTTAGGATTGGTTCCTTTTGATGTTTTGCTACGTCAGCTCCTCCAGGAAGCAGCCGTTGCGGGAATTGTTCATTCAAAGCAGGGATATTATTTGAGAAAGTAGTTAGTACGACACTGTCATTGATCGAGTTATATATATGACATCAAATTTGGATTTGTTTAGAATAATTTTGAATTATATGTTTCATTGACAATCCTGATAAATTTATGTTTGTATCTTCTAAATACTTACCTTATTCGATCCCTTTCTGACCTTTCCTGGTTAGTTTTCAGTTTCAGAAATTTTCGGATGATGATATACAAGAATACAAAATTGACCTGAAATTATCAAATATTAGAATCATATGCAATCTTGGGACTGGATTCTCGGACACTAACGTAAGTATAAATAGGGGCAAGGTAGATCATTATTGTCGTAAATCTATTGGAATAACGTAATTTGCATTTTGAGGTGTTATGTAGGACGCATCCAACACATTAAAAATACAATATTAACATGTAGAGAAGAAATATAAGTGCACACGCCAGAATTGATTACGACAAAAAAAAGATGTTGTCAAATATATTTGAATTTGCTATCAATACATTGGTTTTATTTATTAATTTCTTTCCTTTGCAGCGTGCATCATTGATCATGATTTACAGTTATAGTTCGATCGTTCGCAGCATATTGTGGCGTAGGTGTAGAACATGCAAAATACGTTCCAGAGAAAAATAGAGTCAGTACTGTTCCACTATTATCTCTTAGTGGACCGATTCCATTTGAAATTTAAGTTTGGGTTCAAACTATTAAACTGTAACTTAACAGTTTTAAAGGAATAACGATTTGGGGTTTCGGTCCGTTATTGAATATTAGGTAGCACGTACATTATGTGAAACGGAGCATGTCTGACTTTTAGTGTCTGTCTGTACATTACGCCACATCATCCGTCATTATATGAACCGAAAAGTTTGGGGGTTTTCCGTCCGTTTCTGAAGCATGCACCAAATTCGCGCCATTTCATTGACCGATGATGCTGATTCTGTTCGACGAGTTCGGCTGCTAATAGATACATTTAGCAGTGCACTTTTTGCAATGCGTTATGTACATTTGGAATCTATAATGATGCACTCAGAGTGCAAGATGCAGCCTTTGGACACCTTAATCATTATTCTGAACATAAAGTATTAACGGGCAATGTGTCATTATAATACATAATGTGTTGAGAGAGACTTCGCCCTTTTGTAATTACTTACTGATGCGATCAAAATGGCAGGACCAGCAAATGCAAAAATCAACCCATGTTCTAACGTCAGCCAGCATCTACAATATCAGGAGTTGGATAAGAACAATTATATTAGCAAATGATGATGATGACTATGACGACGATGACGGTGATGAAGACGACTTGAAGATGATTACAAACATGAGGGTGACGACGACGACGACCATAAATGATGACAATGGCAAAGTCGATGAAGACGACGATGAAGATTAGAATAATAATAACGATGACGACGATGATGATCATGATGACTATGACGATAATAAGGATGATAGTGATAATAACGATGATAACTTTTTACCTTCCGCTTTTCGCATAATCTGAAATCCTTGCACCTAGGGTTCCACCAAGGGTTATAAATGCAATGACACCTGGTATACCTGTAACACAGATTGATGGGAAAATAGGACAACTTTACGAATTAAAATAATCTATTACTGTGAGGAAGCAAGTTTAACAGTTTCAAAGTCATGAATTGATATTCAATACACATCAAAATTCACATTGAATGCATCGCAAAGTTACAATATGTGAGGAGAATTTTAAGAATTTACGATTAATACTTCAGCTTCAGTTGCGATTCGATAACTAAGAATGGATGACAAACTCACTTGTCCCTTATGTAAATTGCAGTTTTGCCAAATAATTTTGGTTTACGAATATGTTCTTTTTTTTAAAAAATAAAGTGCACTTTTTAAAGACTAATTTTTACGTTCCAAATGATTGATCTCGTCACTATGGATGGCGGAAACCTTCAAAATACGCCTAAGAATACGCCTACGAATACGCCTAACCTTAGACGTCTAAGATGCAATCTTAGACGTCTAAGATGCATTCTTAGGCGTCTAAGATGTAATCTTAGGCGTCTAAGAAATTCGCGGTAGACTTAAATCAACGAATCACAGGACTAGAAATCCCAAACAACCAATCATCTTAGGCGTATCCAATTATTGACCAATGAAATCTTAGACGCCTAAGATTTTACACGCCTAAGAATTCTTACACGTCTAAGATTGACCATTTGACCGTGACTAGTGATGGACGGTATCAAAACGTACAACGGACGCTGTGCGTTAGAGAATATTTCGAAAAATGGCTGGGTGGTGTGTTTTTAATAAACTCCTTTTCTCTCCATAGCCACCCGCGTCAATCCCAAAGAGAAAGGGGTGATGGGGTGGAAGGGGGATAGGGTACATGTTCTCCCACCTTTCGGCACAATGGCCCATTGTTTTGTTCTTTTCAGCCACTTTTTGACAACTCAGGCGGAGGCGGAACAATGTATTTTTACATAATAGGCTTTTTTTCATTTGAACATAATCTAGCAGTTGATGTTGTTGTTGCAAACTGATAAAACTTTAATTTGTTTTAAATATTTTGTTTTTCTGATGACTTGCAGTTAATGTAAGATTTCTATTTGTGTGGCTATAGTGTAAATGATGATGATAATGATGATGATGATGATGGTGTTGTTGTTGCTGTTGTTGTTGTTGTTGTTGATGATGATGATGATGATGATGATGATGATGATGATGATGATGATGGATAATACAAATGATGTCAGATGATTATTAGAGTCGTGGTGGTGATGATGATGGCAGTGATGAGGGATTAAATTTAGTATGAAATTTTCACCCCTCCCCCCCTCCCCGCACCCACCCAGTCAATGTTGCTTTGATACTGAGATAGGAACGGACTAGTATTGGCTCCAACATTGATTGGGGGAGGGGGTTGCAAGCAATATGAAACATTAATGTTTGCCACTCATGTTATGAGACCTCGATACCTCCATTCAACAAGAAAGTTAACCTGACGGTGTAGGGTATGATGCGTTTATATCCAATACGTTCAGAGGTCAAGTTATTACTGCACACACATTATAAGGTCAACCAACTATGTCTTTATAATTCGAACAGCGTGTGACATATTTTCACCAAGGCCCCCGGGCCAAGGCCAAATCGTCTTTTATAATTGAAGAGATCAGATATGCATAATTTCAGTCTGCAAAGTGCAAGAAGACAAGAGGTCAAATTTTCTATGTTAAAAATAGAATCATGGAGGTATATAAATATATGCTAGGCATGTTTGTTCCTCTTTGTTGTTTGTGTATTAATTTTCATCATCATCATCATCATCATCATCATAATCATCATCATCATCATCATATCATCATCGTCGTCGTCGTCGTCGCCGTCATCATGCTCATCAACATTAATACCTGACTACTACTAGCCACACCAAAACAGCACACCAAACCAACGAAAATAAAATCAAACCAATTAATCAATTTTGCTGCAAGTCCTCAGAGAAAATCACATTGGTGATACCGTCCATCACTAAAATATCAATCTTAGACGTTTAAGAATTCTTAGGCGTGTACAATCTTAGGCGTCTAAGATTTCATTGGTCAATAATTGAATACGCCTAAGATGATTGGTTGTTTGGGATTTCTGGTCCTGTGATTCGTTGATTTAAGTCTACCGCGAATTTCTTAGACGCCTAAGATTGCATCTTAGACGCCTAAGAATGCATCTTAGACGTCTAAGATTTCATCTTAGACGTCTAAGGTTAGGCGTATTCTTAGGCGTATTCTTAGGCGTATTTTGAAGGTTTCCGCCATCCATACGTCACTCGTGACTACGCATTAAGACGAATCTTGACACTTTCGTCACCACATGAAGCTGTCGTTAGCACAAAATTAAAAAATCTTTGGCCATGTGACTAGGCTAATCATAGATGTTTTATGGGAAGAGCTTTTACATACAGTAAGCCAAAAAATTAAGGTACCAGTTGTGTTCACCCCTGTATATCCTTAATAAAGACACGTATGTCGCAACTAAAACAAGCTGCCAATACCTGTATTCTTTAGTTCTGATTTAAGACCTTCCCAGCAAACACAAAAACGTTTTTAAAACGTTTTAAATAAGTTATATGTTGGGTTTTGGTTTAGGTAAAAACATTTTAATAACATTAAAATGTCGGGTTATATAAAGGTCATGAAATCGTTTTAAAACGTTTTGTCTGAAAACACACTACAACAATATTTTTAAAATGTTTTCGAAATGTCATTGTAAACTATTTTTGCAAACATTTTTGGCCAAATATTTTGTCAACACTTAAAGCCATTTTATAACATTTTCATACAAAATAGATTAGCATTTCTTTGCCATAAAATGTTAGTGTTTACTGTCAGGTATATCCACTTTTATTTTTGAGCCGAACAACTACGGCAGAGCAAAGAAAATTGGAATTTACTACCAGCGCATATTTGACATGATCAATGGGAATGAGTCACATGTCGACCCTGGTCGAAAATGAGTTTTACATATGTTTCTAAAGAGGACATATAGAGCTTTCTGAAACTGAAAACCCCATGTTGACACAACTTTTCTTTGCAAAGTTACATGAATTTATCAATCGCTAAAAACAATATAAAACAAAAGAATTTTAACACTTTCTTTGCCAATATCTCAAAACCAATATTAGCGACATCCGACTCATTTCCCTTGATCGTGTCACATATGTCGCCAATACGTACCACTCCTTCGGTCATGTTATGGTACGGCCCTTTGTTGTGTAGATCATCGTCGCGCACGCCGTGTACGTACTGTGTGTTATGAACATCGTGTATGCGTTCGACTAATAATTCCATCGTAATAATAAAACCGCTGATTCAGGCGTTTTATTCAAAATCTCGGATTTTGACAAAAGTACAGCACCTAGAGTCTTGATTTTTTCAGGGTATATTGGTTTAATAAAGTACAATATAATCGTGTAAAAAATTCATTTTGAAAAATCAGTGAGGGCGCCCTCCTCAGCAAATGTTATAATATGGCTTTAAATAACATTATGTTAAAATATTTGCACACAGCAAACACAGAAATGTCCTTAAAATGTTTTTTTTTACAAAACGTTTTAATAACATTTAAATGTCGGGTTATATAAATGTGACCGTACAGCACGAATGAGCCGTAAATGTCCTCAATTGTATTCGAGTTACAGTGTAAAATGGGCATGAAGGTCGTATTCATTGGTACCTCAATTTGGTGCTACGTGTACCTCATTTAATGAGATACACGTAGCACCAAATTGAAATACCTATGAATATGACCTTCATGCCCATTTTACACTGTAACTCGGAATACAATTGAGGACATTTACGGCTCATTCGTGCTGTACGGTCAAATGTCGTGAAAACATTTTAAAAACGTTATTGGAAATATTTTGGGCAAACATTTTTTGCAAAATATTTTTTCAACCCCAAAATAACATTCTGTTTAGAATGATTTGTACCAAGTTTTCAAAAATGTTTTTAGAATGTTATTAAAACGTTTTTATACCCTTTATATAACACGACATTTAAATGTTTTCTGTAAAACATTTGAGTTTGCTGTGCAGTAAATTACCAAATAAACCGAAATTTAAACGTTTTCTGACAACCTTTTATAACCTTTTGCGATTGATGTCGAAAACGTTTTGTGTTTACTGGGTTACTTGTTGAATTTGGTTGAGAATAAAAGAAACAGTGATCTAAATCCCTAATGAAGAAACGACATCAAACGTTGCAGTTTTGTGTTCTAATTAATGAAAGCACGACGCTAGTTTTAACGTGCTAATCAATGGAAGCACGGCGCCAGTTCTCTTGTTCACGAACGCTTTGTGTACACATTTCTCGGGCATTCGATGGAGCAAACTGCAACTTTTAAATTGGCATCTTCCTTGGGTTTTTGGATAGTCATGTCTTTATTTCTTGAACAATTTCAACGAATGAGGTCTTAAATTCGAGCTAAAAGATGCAGCTACTGGCTGCTGCTTCCAATTATGACATATCTGTCTTTGTTTCAGATATACAGGGGATGAGCATAACTGGTACCTTAATTTTTTTGGCTTACTGTATATGCAGTATCTATAATACCCGGTTAAGTGTTTGCTCATTTTTATCAGAAAATACTTATTTTTGGGATGTTACAATACAAGTGTGTATATGACTTTGTCTTACCCCACGCAAGAGGCATACATATGCGTAGTTTCATCCTCCAAGTGATGTTGGGATTGACCTTTAAGTACAGGTGTATTCCTTCCATCAACATCCACATAAACACCACTAACCATAGGTAATGAAGCATTACTGCCACGGAGATGCAGACAATCTATAGAATACATCATTACAATACTGACATTATTGTACACACTTTATATGGGACAAACTTTCCTCACCCGTTTCATTTTTGTACGATTAAGTTACAAGTCTCTTTACTATCTTACAACTGATTTATAAGGAAATGATTTCCTTTTCTTAACGAATATACCAGTTTGTCATATGGAAGGAGAATCAGGTTCATGACTTTGTGCAGTCCAACTTTCCAGAACGTAGAGTACTATACTTATTATGTTTCGGAAAATAACATGCTTTATAAAACACAATTTTTGGGGTAAACATATACTTTTCATAGTGTTTCCTACCTTGTCTTTGGCTGTGATACCGGTGATAAACAAAAGTTGAGCGAGAAGCAATGACGCCGCTAGGTTGATATGTATGACTATGCGAGTCTTCTTGTATAACCTTCGAACGCATTAAATGATTAAACGATATGATAAGGTAAGAGAGCACAAATCTGTTCACTCTACCGAGGCCGCCCCACTTTGGCCTCTTGTAGATATTTACACAGTTAACATGCGCGTATTTGGGGGGGGGCCAAAACGAAGGGGCGGCAAAAAGAGGGCGCCGGAAGAATAAGGGGCGGCAAAAAGAGGGGCGGTGGAAGAAGAAGGGGCGGCAAAAAGAGGGGCGGTGGAAGAAGAAGGGGCGGTAAAAATAATAAGTAAAGAATAAAGGGCTGAAAAATTTGAAAAGTATAAAAAAACATTGAAAAAATGGTATTATACATTGCTTGTAGGGCGCTAGGGTCAACCTTTTCGAGCTGTTGAGGAAGGGGATGATGAATGATGATGATGTCTCTTCTTTAGCCCCCGGGGTATGAGCGGCCACGGTACGCCACTGGTTAAGGGCGGATGTTTACAAAAACAAAGTATGCATTATTTATTCAAGCGGTTGGTTTTTGATTTGATCATTTATTAATGTTTCTTACAAAACTAAGGGAGGACAGTTTTTATGGTCTACTTAGCTCAGCAATGCTTTGCTGTCTTCGATAATGGTTCATGTACGCTAGAGCGTTCGATAGGAACAAGCGAACAGTATACGAGTTTGCTGATATCTATCGGAGCGTTCAGCAGAGCAGCAGGATTATAAACACGGTCGATGGTAAAACCAAAATCAATTTCCTTTGTGTTCAGTAAGTACATAACGACCCACTCATCAGCTACTCAAGTGGTCATTAAATAAGCATGTCTCGGGTATTGTCTGCGGCCAATAGTAAGTAAATAATGTGTGTAAGTTTATGTTTACATAAAGTGGTGTAATTAGGTTTCAAGGGGTTGTTAATTCAAGCATGGTCGTAAATTGATTCGATCGATATTTTGGTCAATGCGTTGTATCGGAGCAGAGTTGTCAATTGAGCGGAGCCTAAAAGAGTTTACTACAGGCTTTAATGGGTTTGGGCTTTGATAAAAGCCAGGTACCTCTCCGATACAATGCGCTATCGAAGACAGCAAAGCATTGCTGAGCTCAGTAGACCATAAAAACTGTCCTCCCTAACTTAAGTTAGGTATTTTAGGTATTTTCAACTTAGATCTTATTCTTTCTTATGCGGTATTTTTTATTCAATAAGCTTTATATTTGTGTTCAAATTTAGGACGCTATTAACATATATTTGTTTATTTAATTATGCCCTTGCTATTATGTTACTCATTTTTATGACATTTTAATGTCATTATACAAGTGTAGTGTCTACCCCTTGTAAAGATGAAAACAAGATTTAATATAAATAGCGCCATCAGTATTCAACTTTGCTTTAAATTGAATACAGTTCTGCATGCTATCAAACAACCGTGTGTCCGAACACCAATTGGCCCCACTATGGCACCCTGGGTGATACAGTCTGATTTACTGCAGTTACTGTCCGTTTTCCTATACACAATACACAGTGCTCTCTGCCATTGAGATGTGACCTGCACAAATAGTGTACGTTAGAAGTATAGGCATTTGCCTAGTTAACATCACTGTCTGAGAAATAACCGGACAATATTAAAAGTACTCTCAAAAACTTCTATCAAATATATTTCTCTTACATGACCTAAAATTACAGCTAGGTTAGATGTTCAGAAATATTCGCACTTTGGTAAAATAGTGAGTGAGGGCAAGGCATAGCTAGCCAACTCCCGTGTTAATTGAATGGAGATTTGACCGAAAATATTAGTAAACGGACCGCTCACTTCTGAAGAATACCACAAGAAAACGGTACAAGCTACATTTAAAGTACTCTCTGTTCCATCATCATGAGGAGTTTCTTATATAGTATGCCGAAATTGGGTACTGTAGGTGATTGACAAAGGGTCGCACTTCGCTGATGAGTAAGTGACAGTGAACATGAAAATCAGCGCCCATAACCCAAGTTAGTAGCTAGTTAGTGGAGGCCGTCGCGGGACTGATTATTGGTTATTGAAGTGCCTTATTTGGTCTGAGACATGAGAGCAGCTCATATTTAGGGCTAGAAAAACCGGGACACTTTTGGAGACATCATCATCATTCATCATCATCATCATCATCATCATCATCATCATCATCATCATCATCATCATCACTTTCTACATTTTTTCTAAACAACATACTGTTTTAATAAGAATTTTCTTAAAATGCATATAACAACTATAATATGTTTAGAGCGTGATGAAATAAAACATCACGATTTTCATCACGAAACAAAGTAATACATAAGAAATCGTTTGTTTTAGAGCGTGATGAAATAAAACAGCACGATTTTCATCACAAAACAAAGTAATAGGCCTACAAAAAGAAAGAAATTTTTCGAGAGTGATTAAATAAAACATCACGATTTTCATCACGGAACAAAGTAATACATAAGACATCGTTTGTTTGATTGCAATCATCCGCGACAGTTCGTCTCACACACATAACAATGCACTGCGATCAAATAGGTTGATGACAACATTTCATTGAATGGACTGCACTGTGTCATGATTACGGTGAAGGACATCGTTTCAAATCCTTTGTTGTTTGGAGCCAATCAATAATTTCACGCACAGCCTCTATGCAAATTAGAGTTTACACACGCTGCAGCTGGGGTAATCGATCGAAGCTGGTTGCCGTTAGTGATCGAATGCATGAGCTTATTTGCTTTACTGAATCGATTTACTGGATTAATTTCCTGTTAACTGGGTTTAATGCCACAAAGGTCGAATCGGGTTTGCCGTGGACCATAAGTGCATCATGATTTCTGTATCTGAACATAAACCACTATTTTCCCACGAATTATTAACTTCTGGGTAATTATTTCATACTTAGTACCAACAAACTATAGTAACGAATACAGCAAAACGCATAAATGACGTTTAGTATAGCCTGAGACGAATAGCAAAATATAGGTTGCAACACTATCTTGCCCCTCCTCCTCCCTCTGTACTTCGAATATTTCACTGTTGAATTATTCATTGAAACACTAAACAGTGATAGACGTTAAAAGTGATAGTGATAAACAGAACATACCTACAAACTACAAATATTGCAATCGCGCGGCGAGACACAGAATTGATGCAGAAATGGCAACGTATGTTACATAAGACAACGCCTTTTGTTGAGAAACTGGTATTTCAACCTGCCGATAAGAAAAACAAAATTTGTCAACAATGTTGTAAAGTAATGAATGTTAAGGTTTTAATGCCTAATTCTAAACTCTTCCACCATGGTGTAGAAAGAAATATTACGGGCATTAATTGTGCGATAAATATACCAAAACTTGACATCTGTAGTAAAAAATGGGGAAAATATTTAGGTCTATTGGTCTTATCTTGCTATTTTCATTTTCAATTTTATAATTACGTTATTTGTTCTGTTAAGAGCTTATATTGATATAACTCTGCATACCTCTACCAGTTGCATTAACACTGCAAAGCTAGTCATGTGATCACAGCTACATGTCACATGACGATCGTCTGTGCCACTTACATTGCAGCCATCTGTAGACCATTCTCTAAGACAACAATTGGATACATAATTATATTTTCTTCGTCATCTGATATTCATCTATTTCTCTTATTATTACTATTATTTATTATTATTAGTCGTAGTAGTTGTAGTAGTAGTAGTAGTAGTAGTAGTAGTAGTCGTAGTAGTAGTAGTAGTAGTAGTAGTAGTAGTAGTAGTAGTAGTAGTAGTAGTAGTAGTAGTAGTAGTAGCCTAGTAGTAGTAGTAGTAGTAGTAGTAGTAGTAGTAGTAGTAGTAGTAGTAGTAGTAGTAGTAGTAGTAGTAGTAGTAGTAGTAGTAGTAGTAGTAGTAGTAGTAGTAGTAGTAGTAGTAGTAGTAGTAGTAGTAGTAGTAGTAGTAGTAGTAGTAGTAGTAGTAGTAGTAGTAGTAGTAGTAGTAGTAGTAGTAGTAGTAGTAGTAGTAGTAGTAGTAGTAGTAGTAGTAGTAGTAGGTAGTAGTAGTAGTAGTAGTAGTAGTAGTAGTAGTAGTAGTAGTAGTGTAGTAGTAGTAGGTAGTAGTGGTAGTGGTAGTAGTAGTAGTAGTGGTAGTAGTAGTAGTAGTAGTGGTGGTAGTGGTGGTAGTGGTAGTGGTAGTGGTAGTGGTAGTGGTAGTGGTAGTGGTAGTGGCAGTGGCAGTGGCAGTAGCAGTAGCAGTAGCAGTAGTAGTAGTAGTAGTAGTAGTAGTACTACTACTACTACTACTACTACTACTACTACTACTACTACTACTACTAGGGATGACAACTGCCAATACATGTAGTACTAGAACAGTTTCCCATTTACTGTTGTGTATATTCACCCATGTATTGTCAATGCAAAAAAAATCAATACATGAAGTCCCACGGTATGCAGTACTTGCATTGGCCCGATTTAGACCTAAAACAGGCTGTTTCAAGAAATTCCTGATTACACCAGAAAACATTAACCAAACTCTTTCCTGATTGGTCAGTAAATAGAGAAGATCTTCCTTTATCAAGAGATCAACTTTTTTAAAGAAAAATTTAATGAGATGAGAACTACAACAGGTTGAAGTGACACCATTCTGTGCATCAGGTCTTGAAACGCAATTATCTCCGAATTAGGATTGATTCAGACAAGCAACCTTACATACTCATAAAATCTAACTATTTTTGAAGACAAAATGTACAGGATGTTAAGAAATTAAAGAATGTTTAAGCCTGCCGAAACCCATCTGAAATTATGCACTTCTAACTACTTTGTCCATTTCATATGCTATCCATCATGGCTTCCATGCACACACAGTATATTGCTCAATGTAGTAAAGATAACCTTTGAGTTGGAGCAAATTTCTCAAAATTGGTAGTGATTAATGTTACCAAACTTATGTCATGATGAAATATAACCTTTTTTGAAGATAAAATGTGCTGACTTAAAAAAATTGAACAATGTTTAAGACTGCCGCTATTCATTTGAAATAAGGCACTTATTGTTCAGCTCCTCCATGGAGATATTTTCCATGGCAGCCATTTATGATCATACTTGAGGTTCCACCAAACAAACCATGTCAACATTTTGTTGTATGTCAATGAAATCGTTTAAATTTTCAGGATGATCTTATTTCATGTTGTTATAAGCAAATATAATGTTCCAGATACATTAAGAAAAAGTACCTTAAACTTGCACTTTCTGTTAGTATTCCTTTTTGTACTTAAACTTTTTAACACGTTCTAGCAGCCCTATATACAACCGTGACACTCGAAAGGCCAGATCTCTGGAATGAAACGTCCGATTAAGATTATTTAAACGGCAAAATGTTTCTTTCATCAATTCCCAGCCAATAGGTTAGGTCTGAATCAATTTAAAAGTACTTCAATTTTTAGTGGACATGCCTACTACTACTACTACTACTAGTATTAGTATTAGTATTAGTATTAGTATTATTATTAGTATTATTAGTAATAGTATTACTTATTCTTATTGGACGACACTTTTCAAGTACTTACTTGTTTGGCGTTAAATACTGACAAGAAGGCTGCCCTGTCACATTCTAATTGTAGAAACAAATTTGTAAAGAAAAATATTATTATTATCGGATTCATATTTTACAAACTTACTATTATATCAAATGAAGTTGTATGCTGAATTTTGGATTTTCAGAGTCTTAATTTTGACAATACATTCGGTTTAGTTTTTAACATACCGGTAGTAGACTAAAGGTGATAGCAAATATTTTCCTCGTTGTGTATCGCACTGCTTTCTTTTTGTCATTGAACATAGTAATAGAAAGAACATGGCTTCCCATCGTAAACATATTCCCATCATTATTGGCGAGTTTCAGCGATAATTCCAGCACAGATGCTACAAGGAAGTACCCTGTCGGGAATATGATGAGAAACATATATAAGTCCATCTGAGAAGATCATGTTAATATAATTAGGTGTGTTGTGTTCTTTAACTGTAGTTAAAAAACCTATCAACCGAAATTGAAATTATTTCTATTTATAACCAATAAGCAGCAACAACTATTGAAAATGAAAATAAGTTGCGGAAAGCTGTCTATTAATAAAGTGCAAATTGTGTTCATGTATTTAGAAGCTTCAATTTTGGAATTGTACCCAACTCCGGCGCTTTACCAACTGAGCTAATGGGTTGAGAGACACATTTGCAGGTTAACTTGTTCGTATATAACTATGTGTATCGTTGATTAACCCAAACCCTGAAACACTTTTGTGGATGGGGCGCTTCATGTTTGCATGTTTTAAAAGCGTTCGATAGTAAGCACATATGCCTACTATAGAGTTTTTACGGTATGTGTATAAGTAACACAAAACACGACTTAGCCATTTACCTGCAGTTTGTTCCCAAGCATCTTTAGGGTACACTATCTTAAAGTCATTGGCGCTATTGTCTAAAGTGAACTCAATATTCCATGAACTATTTTGAAGACCTTCCTCACCAAATATCACCGTCTCTGTGATAATATAGAAAAACAACAAACTAATACAATCCTGTCGATCTCTATTATGGTTGACTACAAATGCTAACATATTGCTTGTAAATACAGGAATAATACATTAGAAATAAATATACCAGAAGTTAGCAACCTGTTTTGACAATGATTCACTAATTCTTAGGTGGAACGATAGTCATTCACAACCAAATCGAAATTGTGTCTTACATGCCACATGGTTGAGAACTCCTGAAAAGTATCCAAATATTAAAAACAATTACTTACCAAAGTAACTGGTTTGTATTCGAGATTCATTCCCACGAAGTTCAGGAAAAATGGAATTGAATATCTCCCATTTGTGCAAGATGTCATTGGCAGCTGTATTCTGGAATATAATTGATTGAAAATAGAATAAATTTGTAACTATTTGACTCTCTTTTCGTTGGTTTGAAGTAATTGTTATGTCCATAAAACATTAATACGTACATCCATTATAATAAATAATAAATGTCACCAATTTTGGATTGATGTATGGCTCATGTCAGTGATAGTTCTATTGATTAAGCGTAGAGTTGATCTGAAAGCATATTCTGATTTACTAACAATTTTTACGGTCATAACCCGACATTGCTTGTAATTTATTCATAATCATATCTCCGTATTGACTCACATTGGTAGTGAACGAGGCTGGAGTAAAATGGCTTTTAATTGTAGACCTGAAGGGTATTTAAAGGGCCAGGGGTCTATAATTATGATTGTACTAATTATTATCATTATTATTAATATTATTATTATTATTATTATTATTATTATTATTATTATTATTATTATTATTATTATTATTATTATTATTATTATTATTATTATTATTATTATTATTATTATTATTATTATTATTATTATTATTATTATTATTATTAGTGTTATTATTATTATTATTATTATTATTTTTACTCTGTTTTTCGTCTTTATTATAATTATGACTTTGTATTTTCCAATACGTCTGACAATATTATTGTTAACTTTATGATCAGCCTTGATCTTTACTGAATCTTTTAGGCACTCTATGAAATCATATTTAAACGTATATGTCTATACCTCATTTTCAAACATTTCTGCTGTTTTTTCGAATTCGTATTTCCATTCTTTATAACTTGAGAGGGATATTTTAGGTGTGGTTTCAGTGTTTTCAAGGTCACGCGTAGTAACATCATTGGTATTTTGGGTACGAGATGTGGTTTGGCTATCTATTGGCAGTAGATGCGTCTGAAGATTGTCTACAGAACCTATAATAGAGGGGTCTGTTCGCCCTTCCATTGTGCGTTGGCTTCGCAAAGTAGAGGCTGATCTTGACTCTGTAACCTCGATAGCATGGTTGCTTGTAAAATCGGTGGTGGGAATATGTATATCGCTTGAATGAGATGTGGATTGTTGCACGTCCGTATCAGGGACGGAAGTCGAGTATATCTCCGACGGTCCAATGACAGTCGTCGTTTCTGTAGTTCTAATCGTAGTAGTATGCACGGTAGTTAGAGACACATTGTTGGGATCTGTAGCTTTCAATGCAAACGAAAGACAAATAATTTAAATGACTTCAACATCGTTTAAGTCCAAATTTATTACTGAAATACGTTTTTCATCATGTTCATTCAAACGCAATATTCCTAATACTGAGTGTATACAATCCTAAAGTTTGATGAAACTTTCAATAACCTGATCAGGATGAATAATTATTGAATGTTCTGTGTGATATGTTCATATAAAAAGGAATATCATTATAATGGGAACACAGTATGTTTATTCTTTGCCCTTTCCACACACTTTCTGATAACAGTAACATCATATTATGCATTTTTCCACTGATAAAAAAAAAGTAGACCGTGATATCCAAATAGGCACTCTGCACTGACTTTGGCTAGTTCTCAAATGAGTTGATGTTATTCATGTTGTCAAACATCTTCCTCTAAAATTGTTTTAATTTCACCAGAAATAATTGTTCCAAGTCTGCAAATGACTTATGTCCATAATTGCATAGGGTACAGGCAATATTTAAGAATAATCAGTGAATGACTAGGTTCTTTTGAGTATACAGGTAATTAATTATTCATGAGATTTTTCTATCAATTTTGTATATGAATTTGAGATGGTTTCATATTTTATTCTATTTTGGATAGTAAATTCGGAAATATGGCTAGAAACATGAACTTGTTAATGGGAAAGGATCATTTTAAAGGTAAATGAAGTATTGTAGTAACTTTTTGATATTTTAGATGATTTCAGGTGTCCCAATACTTTTGGTTATTATGGTATTTATTAAAAAATCAGACCAAGTTATATATAAAGATCAAATTCAATTCACACTATTCCATATTCTATAACAACAATTCTGGGCCAAATGTGCTTGTAACAATGAGCCTAAAGCACGGACTCGCAGACCTGCTATTGCAAAAATAGCACATGAATGAAGCGGGCCATCCTCCGGCTACAACTATTAACTTGCACTTACCGGTTATAGCATGAATGCTATAAAACTTAGTACAGCTTTCCAAACCGGTAACGTCGAGGGCCAATGGTGAACCTTCATTCTTATGTATGGCCTTTGGGCCATTTTGCAGAGTCTCCACAAAGAGTAGCCAGTCACCAATAACCGTCATGTCTCTTATATGCCCGCTCGCATTGTATATATCATCCTGGACGTAGGTATCCATGTTATATCGAATTATACGTCCTGCAGATGGCACGTCATTTGCTGCGTAAAGTATTCGCTCTAAAATAAATGTTAATAATAATAATAATAATAATAATAATAATAATAATAACACTAAGGTGAAGATGTTGTGCCGCCCCCTTGGTTCCGGGGGGTCAGGATGTCCAACCCTTTGTCACGGATGTCCAACCCTTTGTCACGGTTCAGTCTGGGTCTTTTAGTTCTGATATGGATTGCTTCCAAGACCCTGCGAGGGAAGTCCTTGGACTCCCTTTCTAACACTTTTACGTTATCCCAGTCAATCTGGTGTCCTTTGCTCCTGTCGATGTGTTCCTTGACTTGGAACTGGCCGCTTTGGATTTGTGTTCTGCTAGCCTCTTTTCGAGCTTGCGTCCAGACTCGCCAATGTAAAGGGAGTCACAGTCTTTGCAAGGGATGCTGTACACGACACCAGATTGCTTTCCTTGTTCAGTTTTGTCCTTTGGGGAGACAAGAGATCTGCGCAGAGTATTCTGAGGTTTAAAAGCTGTGCTAACACCTGCTGAGTTGAAAGCCCTGTTCCGAGTTCCGAAAGTCCATCCACGTAAGGCAAGTGGACAAACATGCCCTTCTTATTGCTATCTTCGTCGCTGTCCTTATTTTGTTCTTTCTGTTTTGGACGAGCCCTGAACAATGTCCAGTCCTGATAGCCGCTCTCGTGTAGCACCTCTTTCACGTGTCTTATCTCCTTAGATATGTCGTCAGGATCAGTAACAACCGTCTCCGCTCTATATAACAGGGTTCTCACAACACTCAGTTTGTTTTCCAGCGGATGGTGCGAGCTAAAGTTCAAATACTGATCCGTGTGAGTAGGCTTACGGTATACTTGAATTTTCACTGATCCGTCCTTTGTTCGTGAAATTAGGGTATCGAGGAAAGGGAGTTGCCCGTCTCCCTCTTCCTCGCGCGTGAATTTGATATTAGGGTCCTGATTGTTTATGTGATTTGTGAACTCTTCCTCATGCGCCGATTTAATTACGCAGAAGGTATCATCCACATAACGATACCACGTACGCGGTGGGTGAGGAGCAGACGCTAGAGCAATACGTTCAAAGTGGGCTACAAGGGCTGCCCATCGCAAACCCATCTTTTTGCTGGTAATTTTGGCCCCTAAACACAAAGTACGTAGTATTGAGGCAGAAGCTTAATAGCTGAATAACTTGGTCAACACTAAGGTTTTCAGCACTGTCCACTTTCCAGTTTGTATCACTTTCAAGCAATTGTTCGATCACATTCAGAGTATCTTTGACCGGGATGGATGTAAACAGCGCAGTGACATCAAAGGATATCAGGGACTCATCCGCACGTACAATCAGATCCCTAACCTGATCAACAGAAGTCTGAGTGTTCTTTATTTATGATGCACTGTTTGACCGGTAAGAGGTGAAATTATGTCAGCGACAAATCGTGCCAATTCATATGTCACCGATCCTATGCTAGAAACGATAGGTATCAAGGGAGCACCGGCTTTATGAACCTTGATCAAGCCATGAAATTTGGGTATGTCACAACCAAGGGGGCGGCACAACATCTGCAAGTTTGACGTCATCAACATCTGTGACGTCATCGGAGGTGTCCTAGTACTACATCACTAGCAACAACAATCTTCAGAGCAATAACATCCGCTGAAGACGCCGGTTGACCCGGTGAAAGCGCTCCGGCGAGTGTACCAAATTTGAGTAGCGTAGAAGTATAATTGTGACCAGTCACAACAAAAGATACCTCTTGTCGGTACCTACATAGATCATATTTTGGTAGTGCAAGTCAAACACCTTTTTAACTTTATTCTTTCTATAATCCTATTGTTGAAGAGGATAATAGGATATTATCTATAGAATGGTTATATAGCTCTAATCTTTGGTTGCTTTAGATAAACCCTTCTCAAATGGTGGACAACAAAGCATTGCAATTTGTATAGGTACACATATTAGCCAACTGTTAACAAAGAGAGGACATTCCTGAACCCTCGTTACCTTGAGGATGATTTGAACTGACCACCAAGAGACGCATGTAGCAACCGACAAGAAGTGCCTTTTGTTGTGACTCGTCACAATTTTGCTTTTTATTTACGTTTACCGCTACGTATGAATATACATCATTATAATAATAACGATAATAATAATAATAATAATAATAAAAATAATAATAATAATAATAATAATAATAATAATAATAATAATAATAATAATAATAATAACAATAATATCATAAAATCATAGATATCTGTTTTTGTAGCGAAAATACATGAGTGGTCTGTGAAGCCCATTGTTACACGTGTTACCAAAATGCCTCAGTTAGTTGCATGTTAAATGTTCAGTCTCCGTGTAGACATCAAGTAGAAACCCAGCAAACACAAAACGTTTTCGACATCATTCGCAAAAGGTTATAAAAGGTTGTCAGAAAACGTTTACATGTCGGGTTATATAAAGGGTATATTAAGAGTATAAAACGTTTTCATAACCTTAAAAAACATTTTTTGATAATCTACTGCTCAGCACACAAAAATGTTTCACAGAAAACGTTTAAATGTCGGGTTATATAAAGGGTATAAAAATGTTTTAATAACATTCCAAAAACATTCTTGAAAACTTGATACAAAACATTCTAAACAGAATGTTATTTTGGGGTTGCAAAAATATTTTGCGAAAAATGTTTGCCCAAAATATTTTCAATAACGTTTTAATAACGTTTTCATGACCTTTATATAACCCGACATTTAAATGTTATTAAAAGGTTTTGAAAAAAACATTTTAAGAACATTTCTGTGTTTGCTGGGTTCAAATATTTTAACATAATGTTATTTAAGTATTGACACAATATTTGGCAAAAATGTTTGCAAAAATAGTTTACAATAACATTTTTGAAAACATTTAAAAATATTGTTGTAGTGTGTTTTTATTCAAAACGTTTTAAAACGTTATCATGACCTTTATATAACCCGACATTTTAATGTTATTAAAACGTTTTTACCTAAACCAAAAGCCAAAATATAACTTATTTAAAACGTTTTTAAAACGTTTTTGTGTTACTGGGAACACGTGACTTACCAGTCTTATCAATGAATATAGCCCTTGCTCGATCTAGTCCAGATATGACAATATTCATACCACTGCCATTCATCGACGCATTTTTAACTGTGCCATTGGTAAATTCTGCCCAGTAGATAGAGCTGGGAAGAAAACCATACAATCATAATTATGATTATACACAGAGGTGTTTAGTTTAGGGGTGTGGCGGGGATCTGCAACCGCTAGTGCAAAAATAGGGGTATTTCGATTAGTGATTTGGCACCAAACAGGACGCTGGATTTGCGTGATAATCCCATGTTGATATTGGCTAAATAAACTGTATTTTTAATCGCAAGGGTGACAGTTCTTGTCGCAATATCGCCATTTTAATTTTCACAGACGACTTGGCCTTTTGAGGTCGATTAGGAGACTTTTTAACCAGTCGTTTTGTTTTCGTAACAACAGTTCGCCCTTTGAAAAGTGAACTTCGACGTACGGGACTGCGAAAATTCTTTCCACCAGCCGCCAAGCTGTTTTGCGGCGCTTCCCGATTTCTTGTGATCATGTGGTAATTTATAGTTAGCTTGTACTGTCGTTCGAAATATTGACATTTGATCCTGATGTGACAAAAAAAATAGCAAAGATTGTTGAAACACATATAAATGCATACAGTTCACTTTTAAACATGGCATTTGCCGTGATAAACTTCAGTGTAGCACAAACATAGTCATTTTCAAGACGAATAAAACATAGGCAACCTTGGCTAATGGGGCCCAATAAAATTGGATTGGACATTTACTCCTCATTAGTCATTAATATTCTTCGCAAGTTGGAATTTTTCTACAACATAATCACATATAAATATATTTTGCATCTGGACCTATAAACCCTTATTTTTCTTATTGTTGTGAAAAGAATAGGCCTATTAGTACGTGTAAGTCGATTTTGTCGGGATGTGTCAACAGTCCACGCCTTTGTTGGTGGGGTGTGTGTGTGGATGTGGATGCGGATTGGGGTGTGGGGGTGCGTGTTTGGTGCGAGCTGAGGGTATTACTACAAATGATGATATCACACAAAACTTCACACATCAGTGGTTCCGTGCAACAAAGATTACTCTAAATTTAGCATTGGACTCTGTCATATTGACATAAGCTTAAACAGTTACCTTTTCAGAGTCTGAGTTGAGCAAAGATGTTGCTTGCTCTAAATTTAGCAGCATGTGGACTGATATTGGACGTAGCTTGCGTTACGGCAAGTTAATGAAGACGCTGTGATGGCGTCGCAAGCTACGTCTTTGCTCAACTCAGACTTTGATAAGGTAACCTTTTTAGCTTACTCTAAATTTGTTCCCCATATAGCCAAATGATGAACTTTGTCGCTGCTCATCCCTTTTTAAGGGATTTTTTATTAGGTAAAATGTCGCTTTTTTGGTTGTACAGGGGTACAATGTTCAACTTGCTCCAATTTTGAAAGAAAAAAATTGTTGCCAATTGTTGGTGTAGCTGACACGAATCAGAAAAAGAATAGTTTTGCTTGTGTACTGTGTTCACCTACTGGGATAGTGGGCAAACAAGGTCAAAGGCCATTGGGTGGCCATATGCCACTGTTGATCCTTGACTCCCATTGCACATAAAAAGTAAAGTAAAGTAAACAGTGTAGAAGGCAAGTTCTAACCATTTCTTGATTCTTATGTTAAGACGACCAAGTTGGCACCATTTTTGCTCAAATCGGAGTAAGGTGAAATGTTTACCCCTGTACAACCAACAACGTGATATTTTACCTTCAAATTAGGTTTTGTAGGATAACTCCATAACGATAGGTTGTAGATACCACAAACTATGCATTTTTAATCCTTGTGTTCAGACCAGTAATTTGGTATATCTGCAGTGGTCAACAAGATATGAGCATTTTTAATTTCTTATCCCTGGAAGACCTTTGACCAAGGGTCAAATCCAAAATGGTTCTACGTCTTAAAATCAACATTGGACCTTGTACTTCATGTGTGGTAATTCTCATGCTTCTAGTAGGAAATGCACAATGCTTTAGCTTAGCAGCTGTACTATAATATAAGCGCATCTAAACTGGCTTCAAAAAGAAACTTATAATTTTTCACAAGGTCATATCTTAAAATCCTGTCTATAAAAATGAACACAAATTACACACAGGATTACTTCAATACTCTACTCTAAACACATGTCAGTAACCAAGCAGTTGTCCAACTGACACAACAGCAAAATGTACTGACATGGAACACCTTCCTGGACCACATTCACAGACCAACAGATTTCTTCGAATGGGTTCCAATTATTCGCCTGTGAATGTGGTCCCGGAAGCTGTTCTGTGTCAGTGCATTTTACTGTTGTGTCAGTTGGACAACTGCTTGGTTACTGACATGTGTTTAGAGTAGAGTATTGAGGTAATCCTGTGTGTAATTTTTGTTCATGCACAGGCGAATAATTGGAACCCAGCAAAAGAAGTCTGTTGGGCTGTTAATGTGGTCCAGGAAGGTATTCCATGTCAGTGCATTTTGCTGTTGTGTCAGTTGGACAACTGTTCGGTTACTGACCGGTGTTTAGAGTAGAGTATTGAAGTAATCCTGTGTGCAATTTTTGTTCATTTTTATGGAGAGGATTTTAAGATATGACCTTGTGAAAAATTATAAGTTTCTTTTTGAGGCCAGTTTATATAATACCGGTCATATCCTGAAATACCATAGCACCCGTCTGCACCTGTAACTATAACCGTGTTGTCCAAGCCGTTAACACTGGCACGATGGATTTTGCCGGCATTGGGATCGGTCCAGAACATAACGTTTTGTTTGATGTATATTCCAGTTGGACCGGTAATACCTGAAATTTGAAACATTGAAACAGAACATTACCAAATCACAGGTCGATGACCAATCGCCGCCAGATCAACGGCCTGAAGATGCACCTAGGATAAGGGGCGTTACCGTAGCCTCTCAAGATAAACGTGAGTCCAGTTGATTAGTTTTATGATTCCAATTTAATAATAATAATAATGATGATAATAATAATAATAATAATAATAATAATAATAATAATAATAATAATAATAATAATAATAATAATAATAATAATAATAAAAATAATAACATAATAATAATAATAATAATAATAATAATAATAATAATAATAATAATAATAATAATAATAATAATAATAATAATAATAATAATAATGACAATAGTATGTAGTAATAACAATAGTATCGAATTATTCGATATTTCCAGACCAAGTCACAATCACATGAACATGCTTCAATGTGCAGGCTTTTTTGACAAAATGACCAAATTTACATTGATATAACATTTTATATTAAATGATCAGCGTGAAATTCAGATACAGTATAGAGGTTTATTTAGTGATTTTAGGCATTTTTAGCCATTTCTTCCATTGCAAAAGTTTTTATTTTAGGTTAAAAACCATAGGTCACAGAAAAATGTTGCGGTTGACCTTTTTGATCCAAACACCCATCTTAATATTAAAATTGATACACTTTTGACGCATAAGTCATTAAAAAAATCCTCTATACAAAATAAATGTTTTGGTCAAATTTTACAAGGGAAACTATTCAGAGGGGGATATAACCAATTTCTCTTCAAAATGAATTGGATATTTTCATCAAAATGACAAGAAACTCTTCAAATTTGATAAGAGTGACTTGTCATTTTAAACAATGAATAAATTCTTGTAAAAAATGACCAAACTTATCAAATGTGAGTAGTTTGTCTTGTCAGAGGGGAACTTAACAGAATCTTGTCAAAATGAAATGGGTAATCTTGTCAAATAATGAGTTGGATATCTTGTCAATTTGAATAGTTAGTTACTTGTTAAAATAAAACGGAAACTATTAACTTTGATAAGAAAGTTCAAAGTGATAATATACCTAATGAAAATGAACAGTATATCTCATCAAAACGAATAGTTACGGGATCAAAAATAAATGAGTAGGGATTATATTTAAATAACTGAATAGTACGAAATGATAGTGTACTGCTCAGATAAATTTTCTTTCTGTAACATGAAACAAAAAAGTTAGTAAGAGGGCGGCCAAGATTGTTGTCAGTGGTTTAGCACGTAAACACAGAAGATTCACAAATAATTATAAACATGTAGTATGTTACGAAACAATAACTGTTTCTTGACGAACTGTTTTTAATGTTTTGTACTTACAAATAGTAAGCATGGTAAGAATTTAAAAATTGCATAAATTTCCACCTGACAGTGTTGCGGACGCCTGTTTCGCGTACGATATTAGCTGTTGCCGCATTGAAAGAGGCAGGGCCACCATCGTCTTGAAAAATAGAAAAACAACCCAAGACCTCTGGCTCTTTGATAAATTAATAATACAATATTAACAATTAAATTTGATGATAATATTCCCCGTTATACAGGGTGATTATTATTGAAAGTTTCTATAAATGCCACACTCAATAGTCACCCTCTGTTAAAAAATGAAGTGACTCTCCAACTCTACCTTACACAGAGTGGGCTGACATTTAAATTTTAGATCTCTTGGACAAACATTGAAATTGAGTATCGCTTTAATTAATTAATATGTGTCATAAAAACAAAACGGTAAATGCTAATTCCTTGATATTTTCATACAAGATCACTAATGGATATGTTATTTATAAGGTTCAACTTGGTTCTTAAATAAAAATGGATTCTTTTCTCTATTTCACTTTTTTACTCACCTTGTAGTTAGTGTTAGAAAGTTAGAAAATACGGGATATCGATAATACTCACTGAAGTCAATGACATTTTCCACTCCTGAGCCGTCCTGGTTTGCTCTCAGGATCCTAGTACTTAACTCCGTTACGTAAATTTTGCCTGTTTGTGGGTCATGTGTAATCCCGCGAGGAACTTTGCTCAATGTAATAATTTGATCAAAATCCAGGTGATTCAGATTGGAACCAGTCTCTGCTACGTAAACTGCATAATAAGACCCTCCATCAGAGCATCCCACAAAAACTGAAATTATGATAATCAATTTATTCTTCGTTTCCTTGAGATATTATACAATGTATGCTCTAAAAGTGTTTGAGATGGGTTGTGTCCCCTTCTCGTGTTTTTGTTTGTTGAGGTGTGTTCATGTGATTTCGTGATGAACACAAATTATTTACTTCAAGGACATTTAAAGTCAGTAAAGTCAGAAAATCGTGGGTTTTTTACTATATATTTAACTGTTAATTTGTGTCAAGCATATCTATATAGGAATTTGCAGCTAAAATCGAGGAGGTAACGCTGCCGAAACTTCAACCAGGTGAAATGACCTGGTGATGAATAAACTATATTTTTATCTAAATCCTTATGACAAAATGAATACATTAGTATGGCTTTTAACAACAATTGATCAAATTTGAAATTTCACCCCTGCATATGCGGCCATTTTGGATTTATGCAAATTAGGCACTGTTCTACTACTTGGACTTTTGGGGACTTTTGATATGTTCTTTAACATATTTTTCTGAAATGAATGTGATTAAATGGTTTCTGTTGCAATTAGTGGTGGGTGATTTTTTTTCAATTTCATTGGCCTATTTCCACGGTAAAATTGATTTGACATTTGTTGTAGGTAAATCACCATGGTAACCATTGCCAAATAAACTGCAATTATTTACCGGAACTTGTTTACAGCTACCACTGTTTTCTACGGTAATATATTGCCATAGTACTCATTACCAAATAAGTAATTAACTGATAGGCTTAATGACACACAGAAGGATTTTTTTTCAGATGGTTTCGTTAATTATGACAATACTAATTTCAGTTGCACAATTGAAATATGGAATTTTTTTTTAAATCTTTGAAAGAGCACTTTGTACAAGCAATTTCCTTCATAAACTAAGATATACGACTCATTATTATGCTGTTTTTGTCCCTAGCTTTTTCAATGAAAAATGGCCAGTGTTCTCCAGTGTGATCACTAACCTAAGCGATTTTGGAAATTTACCATCGTTCAGTAAAACAAACTTTCTTAACAATGTTCAATCTTTTAAGGAATCAACCTAAATAGATCGAAATGGATTGTTGGATTGACTCTTTTCTAGACTGATTCACCATCAAGTACGTATGTACCAAATTTACTGCCAAATGGCATATGCTGCACATGGTTGGAATAAGATTTCAACCTACATGTATTTTATAGTGAATATTTTGCTTCTTTTTTCAATTGGAAAGGATTTCTTCCTAGCTAAATGGCTAAAAGATTGAGTATTAATCCCTTTTTGCTTGATATTCAAATCATTCGACCGAATATCCTGTCAAAAACATGTATCCATTCGGCAGACGATTGACAAAGCACTTTTTTGGATTGAATATTCGGTTACCGCACCCTAGCTGAACCATGTGGCTTAAGCTATCGACCCAGGTCTTATGAGGAGTGTTACCCCCCCTGGGAAAATTATTTTATTATATTCTTTATTTTGTTCTCTTTCATTTGAAACCATTTGGGGCATTTGGGGAGTATACCTTCTTGACATTTCTTGACATTTCGTGATACTCACTCTGGTTAGCACATTCTGACCCACTTTTTTTATCACTTAAAACATTAAAAATTCATGATTTGTATATTCTTCAAATTGTAATTTTTATGTATCAATTTTATCATTGTCTCCTTCCTAACGACCTACTTGATCAAAATTATTTTACTATCAACAGTGATGTGCATAACTACAACACTCGTCATGCAGGTGATATCCATATTGAGCAAACCAACACGTGCCTTGCATATAACACCATCAGAATCCAAGGTGCATTACTTTGGAATAATTTACCACCAATTCTGAAAAGCGCACCTTCGGTAGCTGTTTTAAACAACACATGAAAAACATCTCCTTGGAAAATATTTGCCAAGTGAATCGTAATTACATTCATGTTTCATTGCTACTTTAAAACGGTCTCTCATTTTTTGCTATCAGGTCAACTTTATGTCGGCACCCTAATTTTTTGGTACATTATTTAGTTTACCATCAGTTTTATATTTTCCAATTATGTATCATTTCACTCCAAATTGTGTGCCCAGTGCATGGACAGCCTTGTGGCCATAACTGCTTGCTTTCACTATCTCGTCCATAGGCACTCAGTGCACGATTTTGAGTGAAAATTGTACCGAGCGTATTTTATTTTTTGGTTAAATGTTGTATGTTGTAACTTTAGGCCGAGGACACTGCACCTCACGCTCTGCGTTTAGCAATGTCCTCATCCATCTTATTGACGTTTTTCATAAAAATAGTTGCTTTTTCCATTATATTATTTTATATAAAATACATCCTTATTGTAACTCATTGTATCATAATTATATTGTTGTATATGAATGGATGAAATAAATTGATTGATTGATTGATTGATTGATTGATTGATTGATTGATTGATTGATTGATTGATTGACCCAAATATGAATACTGAGCCAGGACTTAAATAATTTCTAATTCAATTATTATTTACTTTTTTATCTCTCAGTTGACACCAATCAGATGTCATACCTTATTGGCATTTGTAGATATGAAAAGGACCCATATGAATATTGACCCAGGTTTTAATGATGAGTGTATTCACCGGGTGTGGAAATGTTTTCATTATAGTCTTTACCTTGTTCTCTTTCGTTTGACGCCATTCGGGGGACATACCTTCATGGCATTTCAAGATATGAGCATTTTGGCATTTTGAGATATGAAAAGGACCCAGAATATGAATATTGACCCAGGTCTTATGAAGCGTGTTACCCCCGGTGGGGGAATTATTTTTATTATATATTCTTTACTTTGTTCTCTTTCATTTGACACCATACCTTCTTGGCATTTGGAGTTATGAAAAGAAACCATATGAAAATTGACCCGTGTCTTATGACGAGTGTCACCCCCGGGTGGTGAATACTCTTATTATATACTTCACTTTTTTCCCTTCCATTTGACACCACTTTCATTGGACACCACTTAGTGGCATTTCGAGATATGGTCATTTCAGACCAAAAGGTTAGTCAGTTAGTAAGTAAGTAACTTAGTAAGCAAGTATGTAAGTTAGCAAGTAACATACACTATTATACGCTGATACCATTTCATGGTTCAGCAAAAATGTACTGATATTTTATACAAAGTTTTATTATCGTATCTAAAGGTTCGATGAAACAAGTGGTCATGCTTTGTAGATCAGCTGAAAGAAATCTAAAGATATCTATAATGAAAAAATAGAGAAAATATTACAATGACCCGTAAATACATGTCACGCACTTAGATATTTTTTACGAAATAGGCAATTAGGCAAATAACATTTAACGGTCATTACTTACTCTTGTCAGCTCTGCACAGAGAAAATTGTGTGTCCCACGATGGTACCAAAGTCAAAATCTTCCACACCAATATGAAAATATTTGCGGTATCCATAGCTGTTATCCTTGTCACTTCACTTTCTATCCGAATATGAAATGGTTATCTCAATTACATCATAAGAATGTAAGGTTGCCACATTTTGCGTTCGAAAACCACAACGACACGTTGAATGGTGTTTAAGGAGCTCAATTTTTTGTAGAGCGAAGCACCTAAAATATCAACATGTAGCTGCTTTAACAATAACCAACAAATGAAATCACCTAAAATGGCGGGAGTTTTCTACTTGATGCGTGATCCTCGTTGAAAGCTCTTTCGGCTAGAAAGTGAAGTGACAAGGAATTTATTTAAAAGCTGGTTATTCCTTCATATCGACCTAAAAGCTGCATGCCCAAACTATAAGGCGCATTATGGCAACCTTCTTAACAAAAGCAATGAAGCTCAAAGAAAAGCAACAGATATCGCTATATAGTGTAATTACATTATTTGCAATGTTTTTTATTACCTAGGATATGCTCTGTCGAAGCCAATTGGTAAATACAATACGCTATTAAGATATTTTCTCCTACCAAGCCCAAAAAGCAATTCGTTAAGTACATCGCTAATTACTGTTGACAATAGGTTCTCCATAAAAAGCAATCATCCTTTAGGTTTGAACACTGACATGATAATGTTGACGGACTTTTGCGATGCGAAGAACAAGGTCGTGCGCACTTCAGTAAAAAGTCGAAATTGGTGAGGCTAAAAACGTTTACGGTTTACATTATTTCGGAAAACGGACTTTTGCGATTGGAAGAACAAAGTCGTGCGCACTTTGTTTTTGTTTGCGTTAAGGGTGTCAAATTAAGTTAATTAGTTTCAAAAGCACTGAAAGCTCCCTGCGAGCTAAGCACTGAGTAAACACTGAGTAAACAGTCATAATATAGTCATGCTGTTTAACATGAACACCCGCAAATCCTATGTTTGGTCTGATATTGGATCACTCATACCATTACACGGTAGAATCTCGCTTGAGTAATTAGCATGTATTGTTTATTCAACTAATTTGTCAACATTATCATGTCAGTGTTCAAACCTAAAGGATGATTGCTTTTTATGGAGAACCTATTGTCAACAGTAAAGTGTTTGTAATTGGATTAGGTCAAGTGTTTGATGTTTTTGTGTTGAAGGACCAGTGAAAGAACATACATCCAATTTCACTATTTTGAAGTCTCTTAATCACCCAAATTAAGCAGAGTTGCCAAACTGCGATTTGGTAGCCCAAATGTGTGGCTTTTGAAGATTTTCCCTGAAACTTTTGACAATTTCCTGTCTCATAGAGACAGATGGTTAAGAAATGGTGGGTGACTTTTTAGCCATGCAGGTACAAGTCTGGTTAGGCTCACCGAAACTCACAGGTAATCAGTGTATGTGCAAAATGTTTTTGCCCATGTTGAAACTAAGTTCTCTACAAAATTGTACATTTATTTCCAAGACTGCACTTCAAATTGCGCTGCACCAGGTGATATTACACCATCACGTTCAAAACGGGGTGTAAAAATATTAACTCAAACACAGTACACTGTAATTGCACCTGACCATTACACCTGACCAGTACATTAAAAAGAATATAAAATATCAGTACCGCAAAAGACAGTAACCGCAAAAGACAGTGACCGCGAAAGACGGGTGACCGCTAGCAATACTAGATAATAAATAACAAATAAGCATATATAGTGTGCCATTGTTCTTTATGTTGCCGAAATTGAAATAAGAGTATGTGATATAACAGATATATATTGTAGTGAGTCATTTCAAAATGATCTAATGTTGAATTTGGAAAAGCAGGCGTTTCATTAAACGACAAAGCTGAAGGGCCCCAATCATTTTGATACAGCCTGTACAAATGGTGTTGCTTAAGGGATCTGGAATGAGCGTTTTGAGCGTGTCGACAGTATTTTTGTGGGACATGAGAGCACATCAGACATATCGATTTGCATGTAACCGTGAGTACGTGTTTTTCTTCTTTATTACAGTCACAGTTTGCCTGAGATTTCCATCTTTATATAAATCTTACATGACCTTTACTTGCTCTCGGATATTTTCGGCGCTCAATGGTGATCACATCTACCAAGTGTACTGACAATCAAACGATAAACTCTGTTTACTACGAAGTATTTTCGTCTCAGTTTACATTGTCTTTTTCTTGTCTTTTAAGTAAGCTGGTATTCCAAGTGCCTCTTGTTGTCTGTACATTTTCATATCAGACCACCATGAAGGCATAATGTTATATGGTACAAAATCACGCCAAGCTGCTGGTCCAAGTAGACCACTTATGACATACCGATGCTTAGGCTGTTTTGACAAAATGGCATCGATGACGGAAGTGTTATCTAAGTACCCAGCTACTCTTTGGTCGAGGGAACACGTATCTACGATACTATCAACATACGGTCGGCCGTAGTCTTGTTTAGCGATATCGTCCATACCTTGCCATATATCATCAGCACGGTTTTTGTCGCTATTTAGAAATTTTGTAACGCGGGTAGTCCATCCATAGTGCCCAGGCTCAATTATCGCTACCTATAGTGGGAAGTAAAAGTCAAAAACAAAACTTAAAAATAGTTTGGAGGAGATTCGGGAACATTCTCACCCCACCCCCTTTTTTTTTTTTTTTTTAGCCTAAAGACATATTATACTGGGCAGGCTATATTATACTATTCAGTAGGCATACCTTAACACCCCATTTGTGCATTTCATAACGCAAAACATCACTAAACGTTTCTACTGCAGATTTTGACATACAATACATAGCGTTGGTAGCCGTACACCATCGCCCACTTACACTTGACACGTTAACAAATCGACCTTAAACAGACAAAAAAATCAGGTTAAAATAAGTAAACCTTTTTAAAGTACCTGGAATTCCAATAATTTATATCAGAAATTAAAAAAATTGTAATAAACTGGGCTCGAAAAGAAACTTATAATTTTTCACAAGGTCATATCTTAAAATTCTGTCGATAAAATTAACCAAAATTACACAAAGGATTACTTCAATACTCTACTCTAAACATAGGTCAGTAACCAAGCAGTTGTCCAACTGATACAACAGCAAAATGCACTGACACGGAACAGCTTCCTGAACCACATTCACAGGCGAATTGTTGGCACCCAGCAAAAGAAATCTGTGAGGGTGTGAACAAGATCCTTAAGCAGATGAGAATTTCCAAAGAGTAAGTGGACTAGTGTCGAACGGGCTGCTTCTGCGTTTCACACACTTTCTTCAAGAAACGGGTCTTGTTCCACACTATTCCACTTACTGACAGATTTCTTGTGTTGGGTGCCAATTATTGGCCTGTGTATGTGGTCCAGGAAGCTATACATGCTATAGTGTTTAGAGTAGAGTATTGAAGTAATTTTGTGTGCAAATTTGGTTAATTTTTATGGACATGATTTTACATAGGTAAATAGATTTTGACCGATTGGCCACGATATATGGAACAATAAAATATCGATAATAAAGATAAATCATTTTAAACAAATACCTTAATTGTTTTGGAATCACTAATACAAAAAAAAAAAAAAAATTCATTGTTTCTTATTATTGTTTTGCGATCACCATTGGTATTAGTACGATAAGTAGAATCGATGATAACTTTCCAACTAAAATATGTGACCCGGCAGCACAAACGAGCCGTAAATTCCCTAAATTGTATTCTGAGTTATGGTGTAAAATGTGTACGAAGGTCGTATTCATCGGTCACTAAAGCTGGCGGCGACATCTGTCTTATTTTGATAGTCACAACACCAATCAATAATCCTATTATTGAAGTGGATAATAAGCTTCTACCTTAGATGGCTATAGAACTTTTAATAACTCTGGTCTTTGTTTGCTTTTGCTAAATCCTTTTCAAGTGGTGGGTTATTTGTATAGGTATGCATAACCAACAATTAACAATGAGAGAACCTTCTTAAACCTCGTTGACTTGGGGATGATTTGAAATGACCGCCAATTATGACTGTTTGATATTTATTGCCAGCAATGTGGAAAAAGAGACACACATAGAAACGAAAAAGCTATAATTTTGTTGAAGGAGCAAAGTTTAACTAACCATAACTCCGCTTCTGGATATCGTTTGAAGTCAAATGATATACCATTTTTAAGTTTATGATGTTTATTTTTAAACACGAAATAAAACAAAATTGACCGGGGAGGAATTTACGGCTCATTCGCCGTGGACGGTCACATATATGCAATTTGAATGGGGTACAAAGTCTGAGGTAAAAGCATATGAAAGAGCAGAAAATGTTTTCAATCTTAGAAACTAAACTCGGCTTAATGTGTGATTTGCTGTACAGCAACACCCTCACCTTTTCCTCGAATTTCTACTTTTTGCATGATTGACAACACTAATTCTTACTCACAATATAATAGAGGAGTTTTTATATTAAATGTTTAAAAAACGGGATCCGGGTTTATTCATTGTCTTTTAGGGCGAAGCGTGGCACACTGGTTAAGGTCGTTGCTTTTGGTGGAAAGGTTCCGGTTTCGATTCTCCTCAGGCAGATGAACCCTGATAAAAGACCTCATTATAGTCGGTTCTGATCAGGGTAATAAGCCCGTAATTACACTAGCCTGTCCTGTAAAAATGCCCCCGAACAGCTTTCTATGGTGACCCCCTCACCATGCAGGTCACTTGTCCCTGGCGGACTTTTTACTTGCGTTATGTCTTAAATATGTTAATGCCTAGATTATGCTTGACATAAACCCCCCCCCCACACACACACACACACACCCCACCCACAGACCACCTACCTTTGCTGTGTCTTATCATAGGTATAAATGTCTTGGTGACTCGTACCATTCCCCATGTATTAACCTCTAATATATTTTTGAAGACCTTCAATGGTATCATCTCTATTTCTCCCCATCTTGTCATGCCAGCGTTGTTTACACACGCCCAAAACACTACAATTAATTAAATAAATTAAAGGATGAAAAATAGGATTTCTTTTGCCTATCCAACATGTCATAATACATGTGCTATTTTATCGTACTGTAGTATCAGCGCTTACCTGAAGCAGTTGCAGACTTTTTATTAGACGTACAATATTGTATGTAACATATCTACGTTATTTAATCTATTGCCATTCTATTTCCAGTAATGTTTAAGTTCTAAAGAATGTTTGATGACGTAAGATCGATAATATATTTCTACCATATATTATACGTAACATATTATCGATTTTACGTCATCAAACATTAGTTAGAACTTAAACATTACTGGAAATAGAATGGCAATAGATTTAATAACGTAGATATGTTACATTCAATGTTGTACGTCTAATACTCGTAAGTCTGCATACTGCTCAGTGGCGTACCGTGGCCGCCCCTTCCCCGGGGGCTGAAGAAAAGCCAATTTTGCCGCCCCTTCATCAACAGCCCGAAAAGGTTGCCCCAATTTTTATACAGTCCTTTGAAAAAGTGAAGAGCAAAAAAAAAAAAAAGGATATATAGGCGCTACCGCCCCAAAAGCAACACATTTTGATGTATAGTACATTTTTTTCACATTTTTCCGCCCTTTTTTCTTTACTAATTCTTTTTGCCGCCCCTTCTTCTTCCGCCGCCCCTCTTTTGCCGCCCCTTCTTCTTCCCGCCGCCCCTTCGATTTTGCCGCCCCTGCTTTGACCCCGGGGGGCTGGCGCCCCCAAAGCTCCCCCAAATACGCGCATGCTGCTTTATAGTCTCATTCTTATTCGATTGAAGTATAATTTTAACAAACAGCTTTTTTTTCAGAAAAAAGCCGCTAAACCGCGTCCCATTATCGCGCGATTTACATGTTTGTGTGCACTGTTACGTGGTCAGCACGAGCGCTGTGTTATATGACTATCCTCTATCGTGTCACAATATTTAGCTGAAAAAAATCAAAATATGTCGATTCTTGACAAGACAAGAAACTAAGAGAATAAAAGGGTAGGATTTTTTTTCTTTTACATATCCAATATCGTTTCATAATGGATTGGCTGGCCAATATTTTGTGTAGTGGATACCGGCGCAACAAAAAATTGCCGCCAATATTATACACCCAAAAACCAATAAAAATTACGGGAATTATTGACAGGACACAGCAGCTGAATAAGAATACTAGTACATTTATTTGATATTCGATATTGTGATCCTCAAATTCCGTGGTTCTTCCAAATGCAATATTGGATCCCCTTATGGCTAGACCATAAATATATTGTATCTATGATTGTTTATGACATTCAACAAATTATGCGGATCCTATGTTGCATTTTGATGTGGCAGCCATGTCCATAATCACTGGAAACTGATGGGTACCAATCATTTTGATACAGCCTGCAGACCTAATCCGTGAATTGTGTCTTTATTTAAAGACAATTCTTATTTATCGTAGTATATTAGGTCCAGCCCCCATTATGACACGACATTGGATAGGCAAAAGACAAAATCTTTTATTCTCTAAATCCCAGTTCACCTTACACAGAGGGAATTTAAAAGTAAAAAGAATTGGACAAAACGGTTAGAATTAAACATTTTCTCATTTCTATCCCAGCAAACACAAAAACGTTTTAAAAACGTTTTGAATAAGTTATATTTTGGCTTTTGGTTTACGTAAAAACGTTTTCATAACATTAAAATGTCGGGTTATATAAAGGTCATGATAACGTTTTAAAACGTTTTGTATGAAAACACACTACAACAATATTTTTAAATGTTTTCAAAAAATGTTATTGTAAACTATTTTTGGAAACATTTTTACCAAATATTGTGTAAATACTTAAATAACATTATGTTAAAATATTTGAACCCAGCAAACACAGAAATGTTCTTAAAATTTTTTTTTTTCAAAACCTTTTAATAACATTTAAATGTCGGGTTATATAAAAGTCATGAAAACGTTTTTAAAACGTTATTGAAAATATTTTGGGCAAACATATTTCGCAAAATATTTTTTCAACCCCAAAATAACATTCTGTTTAGAATGTTTTGTATCAAGTTTTCAAGAATGTTTTTGGAATGTTATTAAAACGTTTTTATACTCTTTATATAACCTGACATTTAAACGTTTTCTGTAAATCATTTTTGTTTGCTGAGCATTAGATTATCAAAAAATGTTTTTTAAGGTTATGAAAACGTTTTATACTCTTAATATACCCCTTATATAACCCGACATTTAAACGTTTTCTGACAACCTTTTATAACCTTTTGCGAATGATGTCGAAAACGTTTTGTGTTTGCTGGGTATTTGTGTTTACATTTAAAACAATGAGAATGTATTCAATGAGAAATGATTTGAGCCGATGGGGCTGATCGTCACGTGCTTTCTCATCCATTTGAATTAATTAAAAGTTAAACAACCTGTCGTATTTTACGACTTATGTATATAAAGCTAAATCAATTTTCACATTCAAATGAATGACAATTTCAATGTATAAAACATTGTAAAATGAGAAAATGCTCATTATGTTAAAGCAATGAGAATTTTGATAAATAATTCTAATCTCCGTTGACTGAATTCTTATTATAAACATCCACCAGTGTATCAGATGACATACCTATTTTTTCTTTGTTGACTGTCTAGGTTTCTTGCTGCAATCACCTCGTCTTCTGATGTAACATCACATGGTACAATTGTCAATCTCTTGGAACTCTTTGATGCTAGTTCACGTGCGTCTCGTCCAGCTGAATAAAGCAAAACCATATTTCATGAAAGCAATTTAAATTAAACTTCAACAATACTTGTTTATTTCGCTGACCGGGAGCGCTTTCGAGGATCTTCCTAATCATCAGCCGATGTTGTAATTAGCTCTGATATTTTTCTTAGAAACGGCTAGATATGACGTCACCGAAATCGGAAAATTTCTGCCTCTGGTGCCGCTGTGTTTGATTATTTGTTTCAAACAGGATCTAGTTCCAATCCTGTGTCTCGGTTCAATGAAGATCATTGTTGTTTGATCTGGATATCTTCCAGGACCCTCCTGGGAAAGTCTTTTGTTTCTTTATCTAGTACTTTTACGTTGTCCCAGTCTATTTGGTGCGTTGTAAATTGAATTTACAAGAGAGGAAGAGGAAGGCGGGCAACTTCCTTTCCTGTAATCGTGCAGGTTAGCGTCGGTAGTGTGATGATTAAAGTCTTCAGAAAACCTCTCACACTGAACAATATTTGAGATTAGAGTCGCACCACCCTCTGGAACACAAATTAAGTGTGGTCAGGACGCTGACTCATAGAAGTGAAATAATGACGGATCCTTCGGAAAATGAGGAGGAGGTATCGTACTTCAAATCAGCGCTACGTAGTTGAGGTGACAGAGATTGGACTTTCCTCCGTGTTCGTGAAAAGAAAAATACATCCAACTCGCAGTAGGACCTTCACTGTCACCTTGCCTTATACATTGAAGGTACCTCTGTACGACTGCGTAGAGGATTCAATACAGCAGATGTTCAAACTTCCTTTAAACCTCATCAGACATAACGCCAGACAGGTCAACAGGTTAAAACAGTCGGGAACATTCTATAAAATTGCATGCTCAGATTGTCACTCCACATACATCGGAGAATCAAGCAGGAAGCTTGAAAAAAACACCACCACAACAACAGCCGTACAATAACATGTAAAAGCGAGTAAAAACACGCACCAAATAGACTGGGACAAGTAATGGAGCAAGAAACAAAACACTTTAAGATGATTTCATCTTATGTTCAAATGTTCATCTTCAATCTAACATCAACTCGTTGACTAAGGGATTCACTAAATAAGAACCGTATTTCATGAACCATGGAACGATTATACCAAACCGAGAGAAACCCAACCAGTATTCAATCTTAAACCTCATCCCAGTACCTAAGAGCAGCGATCTCTGCCTTAACAGTCGACAAACATTTAATGGTATGAACAAGGTCAGACCACACGTTGATGATAAACTTAGGCCGAGTCAAATTGACTTTATGGAAGAAAGAAAAATGGTCTTAATTTTTCATGCCTATATTTTTCATGCGCATATGATAAATCCATTCAGTGATTTCGGATAATTTCAGCTCTAAAAGACCCCTAAATTTCTCATTTCTCGCTGTTTTTTCGGTGATTGTCAGTCAACCAGATAGCCAAGAAAGACCCTTAACTCGTCGATTTTGACTCCAAAAGGCCCCCTTTTACCGGTAAGCCGTCAGCTCCCAAAGACCCAACACCTCAACATTCCGGGGAGCATAATACACAAATGTATGTGCCCTCCCGGGGTTGAATCCTTAGTATCATATCACTCTGGCAGAAGACACCCAGCAAACACTCGAAGTCCGATTTGATCACATCTGAGAGCCAATTTATGCCCAAAGCCGGTGTCACAGCCTGTGATAAATACAGCCTTACCCTCGGCCTCAAAACGACCCCTTGGTATAAGGTTCTGAGCAACATACAACCCAACAAAAGCGAAACTGGAGGCAATAAATTTAGCGCAAATACTGTCAGGTTCTATAGTATATACACCGTACGTGAATGACAGAAATATTACACTGAATATGACATTAGTATGAGGGCCGACACACAATTCCATGGTTGGCGCAGTATTTATTAAATTAATGTTTTTATTATAACTATTGGAGATAATTGAGCCTAACCTACAAATAGTTGTCAACAAAAAGATGTGATTATTTTCCAACTGATTATTTTTCAACTTTTGGACTTCATCGTGTTCTAGTTAGCTCAGATAAAAGAAACGAAGTCCATAATAGCCATATTGATTTCATTATAATTACAATCGCAAATTTCCAATTTGCGAGTGTTCTGTTTTTGGTCAGTTCTTTCTTTCTTTCTTTAGTCTAGCCGAGCGGCGGCTAGACTCCTGTTTCTGGGCGATTTCTTTCTTCTTCTTCTTCTTCTTCTTCTTCTTCTTCTTCTTCTTAGTCTAGCTGAGCGGCGGCTAGACTCCTGTTTCCCAGTAGTTTCTTTTTCTTCTTCTTCTTAGTCTAGCCGAGCGGCGGCTAGACTCCTGTTTCCAGGAGTTAGTCTAGCCGGGCGGCGGCTAGACTCCTGTTTCTGGGCGATTTCTCTTCTTCTTCTTCTTCTTCTTAGTCTAGCCGAGCGGCGGCTAGACTCCTGTTTCTGGGCGATTTCTTTCTTCTTAGTCTAGCCGAGCGGCGGCTAGACTCCTGTTTTTGGGCGATTTCTTTCTTCTTCTTCTTCTTCTTCTTCTGTCAACATTTAACCTAATTTGCTCTAGCTCCTTCATTATTTGACCGATTATGACCAAACTTGGGCACAAGCTCCACTACCCCAGCCTTTAAATTTGACATGACCCATTTGGGGTCAAACGTCATGCATGAGTAATTTTGGCTAAAAATGTGATTTTTACCAAAAATGCTTCTTCTCCTACAGATTACGTGGTACAGTAATGAGATTTATACATTGACCTTGGCTATAGCCGGGGCCTATGGGGTCCTCACAGATTTGTGGTCAAAGGGCATTAAGGGGGTATTTCCGGTACATAACCAAATACCTTCAAAATGCTTCTTTTCCTACAGATTCTATGGTGCGGAGATGCGACTGACACATATTCATTGACATTATCTGGTGTCTATGGGGTCCTCACAGATTTTGAGTTCAAGGTCATACAGGGGACAAAAATTGTTGATTACTGAAAATCACTTTAAAATTCAATATTTTCTGCATATTAAGTGCTGTGATCATAAGAATAATGCCAAAAGGGCTCTAGCATTATGTTCATATACGATTGTAATCAGATTTGGCTTAAACATGGAGGAGGGGTCTGTTTTGGGGTCAAAAGGGTAAAATTCTAAAGTTTGTCCAATTTAAATGAAAATTAGTATATGTGATCTTGATATGATGCTAAATATTGTGGAGGTCATTTCAAGGTCACCAGAGGTCAACCAAAGGTCAAAAGGGGTCAAATAGCAAAGTTTGTTCAATTTGAATGAAAATTAGTATATGTTATGTGGATATGATGCAAAACGTGTTGAAGGTCATTTCAAGGTCATCAGAGGTCATTTCAAGGTCACGGCTAGACTTCGCAGCCTTTTAAGGATGCAATATATCTAGTTCTTCTTCTTCTTCTTCTTCTTCTTCTTCTTCTTCTTCTTCTTCTTCTGTCAACATTTAACATAATTTGCTCTAGCTCCTTTATTATTTGACTGATTATGACCAAACTTGGGCACAAGCTCCACTACCCCAGCCTTTACATTTGACATGACCCATTTGGGGTCAAACGTCATGCATGAGTAATTTTGGCTAAAAATGTGATTTTTACCAAAAATGCTTCTTCTCCTACATATTACATGGTACAGTAATGAGATTTATACATTGACCTTGGCTATAGCCGGGGCCTATGGGGTCCTCACAGATTTGGGGTCAAAGGTCATTAAGGGGTATTTCCGGCACATAACCAAATACCTTCAAAATGCTTCTTTTCCTACAGATTCTATGGTACAGAGATGCGACTGACACATATGCATTGACATTAGTTGGTGTCTATGGGGTCCTCACAGATTTTGAGTTCAAGGTCAAACAGGAGACAAAAATGGTTGATTACTTAAAATCACTTTAAAATTCAATATTTTCTGCATATTACGTGCTGTGATCATCAGAATAATGCCAAAAGGGCTCTAGCATTATGTTCATATACGATTGTAATCAGATTTGGCTTAAACATGGAGGAGGGGTCTGTTTTGGGGTCAAAGGGGTAAAATTCTAAAGTTTGTCCAATTTAAATGAAAATTAGTATATGTGATCTTGATATGATTCAAAATATATTGGAGGTCATTTCAAGGTCACCAGAGGTCAACGAAAGGTCAAAAGGGGTCAAATTCTAATATTTGTCCAATTTAGATGAAAATTAGTATATGTGATCTTGATATGATTCAAAATTTATTGGAGGTCATTTCAAGGTCACCAGAAGTCAACTAAAGGTCAAAAGGGTCAAATTACAAAGTTTATTCAATTTGAATGAAAATTAGTATATGTTATGTGGATATGATGCAAAATGTGGTGAAGGTCATTTCAAGGTCATCAGATGTCATTTCAAGGTCACGGCTAGACTTCGCAGCCTTACTAAGGATGCAATATATCTAGTTCTTCTTCTTCTTCTGTCAACATTTAACATAATTTGCTCTAGCTCCTTTATTATTTGACCGATTATGACCAAACTTGGGCACAAGCTCCACTACCCCAGCCTTTACATTTGACATGACCCATTTGGGGTCAAACGTCATGCATGAGTAATTTTGGGTAAAATGTGATTTTTACCAAAATGCTTCTTCTCCTACAGATTACATGGTACAGTAATGAAATTTATACATTGACCTTGGCTATAGCCGGGGCCTATGGGGTCCTCACAGATTTGGGGTCAAAGGTCATTAAGGTGGTATTTCCAGCACATAACCAAATACCTTCAAAATGCTTCTTTTCCTACAGATTCTATGGTACAGAGATGCGACTGACACATATGCATTGACATTAGTTGGTGTCTATGGGGTCCTCACAGATTTTGAGTTCAAGGTCATACAAAAAAAAAAATGGTTGATTACTGAAAATCACTTTAAAATTCAATATTTTCTGCATATTACGTGCTGTGATCATCCGAATAATGCCAAAAGGGCTCTAGCATTATGTTCATATACGATTGTAATCAGATTTGGCTTAAACATGGAGGAGGGTCTGTTTTGGGGTCAAAAAGGGTAAAATTCTAAAGTTTGTCCAATTTTAATGAAAATTAGTATTTGTGATCTTGATATGATTCAAAATATATTGGAGGTCATTTCAAGGGCACCAGAGGTCAACCAAAGGTCAAAAGGGGTCAAATTCTAAAGTTTGTCCAATTTAGATGAAAATTAGTATATGTGATCTTGATATGATTCAAAATATATTGGAGGTCATTTCAAGGTCACCAGAGGTCAACGAAAGGTCAAAAGGGGTCAAATTCTAATATTTGTCCAATTTAGATGAAAATTAGTATATGTGATCTTGATATGATTCAAAATATATTGGAGGTCATTTCAAGGTCACCAGAAGTCAACTAAAGGTCAAAAAGGGTCAAATTACAAAGTTTATTCAATTTGAATGAAAATTAGTATATGTTATGTGGATATGATGCAAAATGTGGTGAAGGTCATTTCAAGGTCATCAGATGTCATTTCAAGGTCACGGCTAGACTTCGCAGCCTTACTAAGGATGCAATATATCTAGTTTCTTCTTCTTCTTCTTCTTCTTCTTCTTCTTCTGTCAACATTTAACATAATTTGCTCTAGCTCCTTTATTATTTGACCGATTATGACCAAACTTGGGCACAAGCTCCACTACCCCAGCCTTTACATTTGACATGACCCATTTGGGGTCAAACGTCATGCATGAGTAATTTTGGCTAAAAATGTGATTTTTACCAAAAATGCTTCTGCTCCTACAGATTACATGGTACAGTAATGAGATTTATACATTGACCTTGGCTATAGCCGGGGCCTATGGGGTCCTCACAGATTTGGGGTCAAAGGTCATTAAGGGGGTATTTCCGGCACATAACCAAATACCTTCAAAATTCTTCTTTTCCTACAGATTCTATGGTTCAGAGATGCGACTGACACATATGCATTGACATTAGTTGGTGTCTATGGGGTCCTCACAGATTTTGAGTTCAAGGTCAAACAGGGGACAAAAATGGTTGATTACTGAAAATCACTTTAAAATTCAATATTTTCTGCATATTACGTGCTGTGATCATCAGAATAATGCCAAAAGGGCTCTAGCATTATGTTCATATACGATTGTAATCAGATTTGGCTTAAACATGGAGGAGGGGTCTGTTTTGGGGTCAAAAAGGGTAAAATTCTAAAGTTTGTCCAATTTTAATGAAAATTAGTATTTGTGATCTTGATATGATTCAAAATATATTGGAGGTCATTTCAAGGGCACCAGAGGTCAACCAAAGGTCAAAAGGGGTCAAATTCTAAAGTTTGTCCAATTTAGATGAAAATTAGTATATGTGATCTTGATATGATTCAAAATATATTGGAGGTCATTTCAAGGTCACCAGAGGTCAACGAAAGGTCAAAAGGGTCAAATTCTAATATTTGTCCAATTTAGATGAAAATTAGTATATGTGATCTTGATATGATTCAAAATATATTGGAGGTCATTTCAAGGTCACCAGAAGTCAACTAAAGGTCAAAAGGGGTCAAATTACAAAGTTTATTCAATTTGAATGAAAATTAGTATATGTTATGTGGATATGATGCAAAATGTGGTGAAGGTCATTTCAAGGTCATCAGATGTCATTTCAAGGTCACGGCTAGACTTCGCAGCCTTACTAAGGATGCAATATATCTAGTTTTCTTCTTCTTCTTCTTCTTCTTCTTCTTCTTCTGTCAACATTTAACATAATTTGCTCTAGCTCCTTTATTATTTGACCGATTATGACCAAACTTGGGCACAAGCTCCACTACCCCAGCCTTTACATTTGACATGACCCATTTGGGGTCAAACGTCATGCATGAGTAATTTTGGGTAAAAATGTGATTTTTACCAAAAATGCTTCTGCTCCTACAGATTACATGGTACAGTAATGAGATTTATACATTGACCTTGGCTATAGCCGGGGCCTATGGGGTCCTCACAGATTTGGGGTCAAAGGTTATTAAGGGGGTATTTCCGGCACATAACCAAATACCTTCAAAATTCTTCTTTTCCTACAGATTCTATGGTTCAGAGATGCGACTGACACATATGCATTGACATTAGTTGGTGTCTATGGGGTCCTCACAGATTTTGAGTTCAAGGTCAAACAGGGGACAAAAATGGTTGATTACTGAAAATCACTTTAAAATTCAATATTTTCTGCATATTACGTGCTGTGATCATCAGAATAATGCCAAAAGGGCTCTAGCATTATGTTCATATACGATTGTAATCAGATTTGGCTTAAACATGGAGGAGGGGTCTGTTTTGGGGTCAAAAGGGGTAAAATTCTAAAGTTTGTCCAATTTAAATGAAAATTAGTATATGTGATCTCGATATGATTCAAAATATATTGGAGGTCATTTCAAGGTCACCAGAGGTCAACGAAAGGTCAAAAGGGGTCAAATTCTAATATTTGTCCAATTTAGATGAAAATTAGTATATGTGATCTTGATATGATTCAAAATATATTGGAGGTCATTTCAAGGTCACCAGAGGTCAACTAAAGGTCAAAAGGGGTCAAATTACAAAGTTTATTCAATTTGAATGAAAATTAGTATATGTTATGTGGATATGATTCAAAATGTGGTGAAGGTCATTTCAAGGTCATCAGATGTCATTTCAAGGTCACGGCTAGACTTCGCAGCCTTACTAAGGATGCAATATATCTAGTTCTTTTTCTTTCTTTCTTTCTTTCTTTCTTTCTTTCTTTCTTTAGTCTAGCCGAGCGGCGGCTAGACTCCTGTTTCAGTAGTTTCTTTCTTCTTCTTCTTCTTCTTCTTCTTCTTCTTCTTCTTCTTCTTCTTCTTCTTCTTCTTCTTTCTGTCAACATTTAACATAATTTGCTCTGGCTCCTTTATTATTTGACCGATTATGACCAAACTTGAGCACAAGCTCCACTACCCCAGCCTTTACATTTGACATGACCCATTTGGGGTCAAACGTCATGCATGAGTAATTTTGGCTAAAAATGTGATTTTTACCAAAAATGCTTCTTCTCCTACAGATTACATGGTACAGTAATGAGATTTATACATTGACCTTGGCTATAGCCGGGGCATATTGGGTCCTCACAGATTTGGGGTCAAAGGTCATTAAGGGGGTATTTCCGGCACATAACCAAATACCTTCAAAATGCTTCTTTTCCTACAGATTCTATGGTACAGAGATGCGACTGACACATATGCATTGACATTAGTTGGTGTCTATGGGGTCCTCACAGTTTTTGAGTTCAAGGTCAAACAGAAGACAAAAATGGTTGATTACTGAAAATCACTTTAAAATTCAATATTTTCTGCATATTACGTGCTGTGATCATCAGAATAATGCCAAAAGGGCTCTAGCATTATGTTCATATACGATTGTAATCAGATTTGGCTTAAACATGGAGGAGGAGGGTCTGTTTTGGGGTCAAAGGGGTAAAATTCTAAAGTTTGTCCAATTTAAATGAAAATTAGTATATGTGATCTTGATATGATTCAAAATATATTGGAGGTCATTTCAAGGTCACCAGAGGTCAACGAAAGGTCAAAAGGGTCAAATTCTAATATTTGTCCAATTTAGATGAAAATTAGTATATGTGATCTTGATATGATTCAAAATATATTGGAGGTCATTTCAAGGTCACCAGAAGTCAACTAAAGGTCAAAAGGGGTCAAATTACAAAGTTTATTCAATTTGAATGAAAATTAGTATATGTTATGTGGATATGATGCAAAATGTGGTGAAGGTCATTTCAAGGTCATCAGATGTCATTTCAAGGTCACGGCTAGACTTCGCAGCCTTACTAAGGATGCAATATATCTAGTTCTTTCTTTCTTCTGTCAAACTTTTAACGAGCCACCGTAGCCATATGCTTTAGGCCAATGTGACCATATTTGGTCACAAGGACCATTGGTGGGGGCACAAATGTAACATGACCAACTTGAGGTCAAAGGTCATCCAAAGGTCATTAAGACCAAAATGTGATTTTCACTAAAAATGCTTCTTCTTCCACAGATTACATAATGCAATGTCGTCACTTGCATACCTGCATCGCATTTAGCCAGTGTCTAAAAGTTGTACAAAGAATTGGGGTCAAAGGTCATTAAGGGGGTAAAATCTTACAATTGCATTATCTCAACATCCGCAAGGGGTATGGGGCTCAAACTCGGTGACCACAAATCTCATGATCAGGGGAACATTTTACAGGGGTCAGGTCAAAGGTCATGCAGATGTCAAATTTAAGAAATGCATTTTCTGTACATCTGTAAGGGGTACGGGAATCAAACTCTGTGACAACAAACTTAATGACCAGGGGAATATTTTGGAACACTTTGCAGGGGTCAGATCAAAGGTTATCTGGAGTCAAATCTTATCATTTCTTTTTCTGGACATCCGTAAGGGGTATAGGGCTCAAACTCAGTGACTACAAATCTCATGACCAGGGGAACATTTTGCAGGGGTCAGGTCAAAGGTCATGCAGAGGCTCAAACTCGGTGACAACAAACTTAATGACCAGGGGGAATATGTTGGAACACTTTGCAGGGGTCAGGTCAAATGTTATCTGGGGTCAAATCTTATACTGTAATTTCATTTTCTGTAAGGAGTATGGGGGGGCTCAATTTCGGTGACAACAAACCCCGTGACCCAGGAAACATTAAAGTCAAAGGTCAGGTCAAACGATCATTAAAGGGTTATACATGCCTTGTCTGAGCTCTGTGAGCGCAAATTATCTCTAGTTTTAACATTGTTTATAATAATGATGTTCGTGACATTGTATTTTTGACAAGGAAGAAAAATAGTCACTCGTCCAATCTTAACCTTCAAATAGGTCGCAACAAAAGGCTAAAGGACAATGTTTGAGTTTTTTTTTTACTTCTAGTTCGTTTAACCAAACGACACAAACAAAATTGAAAAAACAGTGACGTAAATTTCGTTTTGACATTGTTCTCAAGTATAGTGAATCTAGCGCCTTTTGGCGTCATAATAAGTTCCATGTAAAATTCAAGCGAAAAAAAATTCCATAATGGTGAAATATGGTGCAAAAGTGGAACCAATCCGCGTGAAGAGCCGAAATAAATTGCACTTTTTAGGCAAAAATGGCCAAATATGAGGTTAATTTGGGCAGAAACCAACATACAGGCGTCAAGGGGGATGATTGCATGACCAACACTCTTATCAAATACGGGGTGTGATTGATTTGCTTATGGGAAAAACTGTAATAGCAGAGAAATTGTGTGAACAATAAATTCCTTCAGTAAATGTTTTTATTATAACTATTGGAGATTATTGGACCTAACCTTCAAATAGTTGTCAACAATAAGCTGTGATACAATTTTTCAACTGTTTTATTCTTAAAACTTTATCTTTTGGACTTTTAGCTGGTTAAGGTGGTACACTACACCCCCTGATAAATTATGTGACTAATTTTGCATTTTTCTCACAAAATAACTACACACTGGTAACAAACGTTATGTATATTATAGGGGCAAGGAATCCAATTACTTCACTGAAATTTCAGTGATTCAAGACAAGTGGTTTATTATATATGTAAAGAAATGTGGTACATTCTAGCGGCACCTCTTTTCTTATCATAAATAACGTACCGCTTATTTTGAGTCACTGAAATTCCAGTGTAGTAACTGGATTCCTTGCCCCTATAATATACATAATTTGTGTTACCAGTGAAATTTATCAAGGGGTGTAGTACCACCTTAAAATAAAAGGGACGAAGTTCAATAATGGTTCTTATCGATACATGTTAGTACACCGTCTTATCGGTTTATAGAGATTATTTATGATGTTCACTTAAAACCATCGTTTAACCATCGCTGCACCCCTCTAATGTTCTACTATAAACGTCACATACTATTTATATTAAAGTGATACCAAAATAATTACAAATATTTTAAACATAATATCGCTATGACGACATGATACTGTCAGCGCACCATCGCAAAATTGATTTTCGGCTAATTTATACAAACAATTACATGCAATTTCCACTACATATTCTCTTAGGTATGACATATAAATGAATATTTCAACCTAATTACCAAGTTAAATTAAACGTAGATCTCTTGTAATAACATTGCAAAAGCATAATGAAAATTGTGGATTTTCCGTACGGTCATATACCCCCCGGGAAAGGTGCTAGGGCATGTTAAAAATGTATCACTTAAATGAGCGCAAAGGATGAATCTACGGTTAGCTCATATCATGTCCTTTTGAGCGTACTATGGGAGGCGTTTAGTTTATGCCAGGTGTAAAACCTTGGGGTCATACTAGGGTTAATATTGATCGTTATATTGCGCTGTTGACATGACAAGTAAAGCAACCACTCCAGTTATAATTATCTTACAATCCTAACATTTAAATGCTTGTCAACTTGACTTAACTCTGAATTCTATTTGGTTCAAGTAAAAAACACTCCAATTGTGATCAACAGGAAAAACAGTAATAATTGTATTAAAAGTAAAGTATTTCTTTTCCTTGGCAATAAATAGTTCAAGTTGTACTTGATTTTGCGTGACAAATTGACATTTACAGGTTACAGGTTACATGTTAATTTACAGGTTACATTGTACGTCGCCTTCAGAACTTATTTGGTATAACAGGTCCTCCTCTCGACTGGTGTTCTACCTACTTGTCATCTAGACACAGTCGTGTTAGCATCGAAGAGATTTATTCGGATGAGATGCTTCTTGACTGTGGTGTGCCTCAGGGTTCCATACTGGGACCCCTTGTTTTTACCAAATACACTCATCCGCTCAGCAACATTATCTCCAATTACAAGCTTAAATACCACTACTACGCTGACGATACCCAACTGTATATCTCCTTTGATCCTAAGATTCCCAATGACCATGAACGCGCACTCAAGCTGCTGCAAGACTGTATTAAGGACATCAACTCATGGATGACGGTCAATAAACTCAAGCTTAATATGGACAAAACAGAATTTCTGATAATTGGCTCATCACACCATCTCAAAAATCTGCCTCCTCTCCAGCTGCAGGTCGACACCACAACAGTTGAACCAGTTTCTAATGTTCGCAACCTTGGGATATATTTTGATCAGACTATGTCTATGGACAAACAAGTTGCTGAACTCTGTCGCAGACTCAATTATCAGATTCACAATATTGCTCGCATCCGCAGATACCTGGACTCTGAAACCTGCCACCATATTATTAGATCACTTGTCACATCTCGCATGGACTACGGTAACTCATTGTTAACTGGTATCAAAGAAACTCATCTGCACAAACTCCAACGCATTCAGAATAAAGCCGCTCGTATAATTTATGGACTAAGACGTCGTGAACACATAACATCTTACCTCCACACCCTGCATTGGCTTCCGGTCAGACAGAGGATAAATTTCAAACTCTTGGTTCTCATTTACCAAAGTATCCATCATGAGGCTCCTGTTTATTTGTACAATGATATATGTCTCCACTCATCCACTGTTACCACTACTCGCATACTAAGATCTGCTATGGACACAACTCGACTGCACATCCCAAAGACATCCAAAACAATTGGTGATCAGGCCTTCTATATCGCTGGTCCACGCACCTGGAACACACTGCCCATATCCATCCGGGAAGCACCAACCACCAACACTTTCAAAACATTGTTAAAATCATATTTGTATCCTTATTAATTGTTTTTTTTTTTTTTTCATTTTGTTTTCATCTTGTTTCTTTGTGGTTCGCTCTTTTTGTTATGTGCCTAGATCTTATTGAATAGGCGCCTTATAAATTTCATTTGTTTGTATGTATGTATGTATGTGTGTATGTATGTATTTCAAGACATAACCGGATCATGAATATCCTTGAAAAGGAAATTAAAAAATACAACAGGTGTGATATCTACCGTGAAAAGATCATCTCGGGTGCCCTGATCACGAATGACGATGATGAAATTGAATTCGCAAACATCTTTCAGGACATTCAAGCAAGAAAACCAGACCTATTTCTCATTGATCACGAAAACATGAAGTGTTTCATCTTGGAAGTAACTTGTCCTTTCGATGCCTTCATTGAGGAAAGTTACAACACAAAGTTCCAAAAGTATACTCCTCTTTGTAACTTGCTCACATTGTGCGGATTTGATTGCAAAATCCTTGTCTTCGTGATTGGGTCACTCGGCCATATTCATCACCGTTTCCGAAGTGGGTTGAAGAAACTTGGCAACCCCAAACGTGTTGCCAAGGCTGTTGCCAAGTATGCTTCTGTCAGTTCCATGATTGGAACCAACATCATTTGGAGACTGCGATACAGGCTCACTAAAATCAATTAATTCTTCCTGTTCAATTTCATGTTGTTTGTAATTTATTCATGTAATGATTTATAATGCCGCTTTGGTGGCCCAAATGTATTTGTTCATTATTGAATAAAAAATTCGTATATGTATGTATGTATTATGTCTTTTTCTTGTCTTGTAAATAAGCTGGTATTCCGAGATCCTCTTGTTGCCTATACATCTTCATATCAGACCACCATGATGGCATAAGGTTATATGGTACAAAATCACGCCAAGCGGCTGGTCCCAGAAGACCACTTATAACATACCGATGCTTAGGCTGTTTTGACAAAATGGCGTCCAACATGGCATCGATGACGGGAGTGTTATCCGCGTACGAACCCACACGTTGGGTGCGAGAATATGTATCTATGATGCTATCAACATACGGTCGGCCATAGTCTTGTTTAGCGATATCGTCCATGCCTTGCCATATATCATCAGCACGGTTTTTGTCGCTATTTAGAAATTGTGAAACACGGGTAGTCCATCCATAGTGGCCAGGCTCAATGATCGCTACCTATAGCGGAAAATAAAAGTCAAAAACAGAAGTCAAATTTTGCCATGGGAATGGTCCCCCTAAAAATCTCAATGAAACAAAAAATAAAGCAATCGCCCTGAACATCTATCTCGCACAGGCTCATCAAATACCAAAATATTCCTATATTTGGGGCTATAATATTCTGCATTGAAATTTATATCACAGTGTAAACCGGTACAAAATATGCTCGTCTATGCTTCCTCCGCCAATTTAGTTTTCGGATGGAAGCGGTTCTAGGCTAGTCTGTATCATGCTGAATTTTATGTTATCAAGGTTAACTTTTCCAAGCGGTGTGATAATGTAGTCTCGTATCTGTGCTCCTTCTTCACTAAACTTCGAGATTGGTCCGAACATGATTACCCTATAATGAAAGACAGAGATAAAAAGACTAGTTCGGGTCTGACATTCTGACAACTAGACAAAAATTGCCGTACTGCGCAGGTCGGTAACCAATCAATCACGGCGCGCCTTTGCCCTGACGTCAGACGCGATTTTTATCTCTGTCTTTCATTATAATCTCATTTTAAGGAAGCCATGGACGTAGTGCATAAGGGTGTGCATGCGCAGAATGCATTCTAACATTTTGAATTACGTATGTGTGTATGTATTTATTTTTACCCAAAATCAGTTTTGTGCGGTCACCACCGATTATAAATATATTTCAAAATTACGACATGTAATCGTTAGTGCACGCTGGGTTCTGATTTTTTCTTTCCTTTATTATAATGCCAGTTTGTCTGAGCTCCGTTTCTTTAATTATTATATATTTTCTCAGGCATGCATCCTCTGGATCCTCGCATTTGATATTTAATGTCTCATATTGACTGATGTTCTGCCAGGACACAGCAGATAGGCGGCCCTCTCTAATTATAATTAAAATTACATTGGCCGTGAGACATTTTCGAGAGAATAAAATCATTACATGTTCAATTCCCCGGTAGATCCGCCATGAGCTGTTGTGGCGTGTGGTGGTGAGCGATACGACATGTAATCGTTAGTGCACGCTGGTTCGAATCCGAACGGTTCTGATTTTTTCTCTCCTTTATTATAATGCCAGTTTGTCTGATCTCCGTTTCTTTAATTATTATATATTTTCTCAGGCATGCATCCTCTGGATCCTCGCATTTAATATTTGATGTCTCATATTGACTGATGTCCTGCCAGGACACAGCAGATAGGCCGCCCTCTCTAATTAAAATTACTTATGATCATTTAATTGATTGAATCAATATCACTCTGATTCGCCAACTGATGTATACTAAAACAGTGATTAATAAATATAGGCCAATCAAATTAAGGAAAATCAAGGCTTAACCCACCACTAATTGCAACAGAAACCATTTAATCACCCAAAAGTCCAAGTAGTGGAACACTGCATAATTTGCTTGAATCCAAAATGGTCGCTTGTGCAGGGTGAAATTTCAAAGTTGGTTAAATCTTGTTTAAAACCACACCAATGTCTTGCTCTCATCATAAGGATTCAGAAAAAGTATAGTTTGACCAGTCTCCGACATACAGTTCTTGAGTTATAGGCAAAAAGGTCAAAGGTCAAATGTTGGGGTCCATAGTCGTCTACAATGGAAATATGCTCCAATTTTAATCCACCTGGTCTCAAATTGTTCCATTGGAAGAAAAAAAAGAGAAATGTTGCATGTTTTGATGTTTTGTTACATAGGTAACATCACAAAATAGGTCAACGTCAACAGGGCTCAATGGAATTCGATCTCCTTTGCCATGTTACCAAGGTAGCAAATCACCAGAAATACGCCAAACTATTCTTTTTTCTGAATGTTTTTGCAAGCGGAACAATATGAAACCATTTGTATCAAAATCAGAGCATTTTTCAATTTTTGTCCCCATGTGGAATCCAAATTTTGACATTTAATCTTTTCCCTCATAACTCAAGAAATGTATATACTTTTTTTTCTGAATCCTTATGACGAAAGGAATACATTGGTATGGTTTTTAACAACAATTGACCAAATTTGAAATTTCTCCCTGCATTAGCGGCCATTTTGGGTTTATGCAAATTAGGCACTGTTTCACTACTTGGACTTTTGGGGACTTTGAATATGTTCTTTAATATACTTTTCTGAAATGAATGGTGATTAAATAGTTTCTGTTGCAATTAGTGGTGGGTGATTTTTTGATTTGATTGACCTAATAACCACCATCCGTTCAATACAAAGTTGACCATGACCTACACCAAAACTCTTGGATCTTTATACACATGGAACAAACATAGGCCGCGGTTCGGGGTGGGTAAAGAGAGGTCTTTACTTCTAAGCTCGCTTCACGAGCCGATAGTGGTCACGGTAGTATTCACTTTAAGGTTCGGTTCGCGAGCTATTATTGTAGCTTTTGTAGCTGGTTGGATATGGTGGCTTTTGTAGAACGTTGTAGGTATTGTTTTGTTTTGTAGAATGGTTTATTGTCGACTTGTCGAAAATTGACATTTACACTAGACATTGTCTTTCTAGTTCTTGTTACTTTCTATAGGTTCGCGATGCTTGAATTTTACTCAGGTTCGCTGGACCCTCTATTTGATAGCATATGCATACATTAGTTATTAGATCATTTATTCATCAGAGACGCGGCTAGATGTATTGCACTCTATGAGACAATAGCGTTTAATTAATGGAGTAATGTTCAACATTATACTGGACATAGTATGTCATACCTTAACATCCCATTTGTGCATTTCATAACGCAAAACATCACAAAATGTTTCTGCTGCAGATTTGGACATACAATACATAGCGTTGGTAGCGTTGCACCATCGTCCCAATACACTTGTCATGTTGACAAATCGACCTTAAACAGAGACAATCGGGCTAGAAATGTTAACCCTTCAAATCATTTCTAAAACAGGTAAAATGTTGAAAACATAGATAGGTTGTACATTTACTTATAATTTGGGCGATTGACCACGATGTTTGAAATTATAAAATACCAAATAAGAAACGTTTTGAACAAGAAACTTGGTTGTTGTACACAATCACTTATATCATAAATTCTTTGCTTCTGGTTGTTTCTGGTTGGCCCCTGCCAAGTTGTGTCGTAGCCCGCCTCCCTTATTAAGTGAAGGCTCCTCGCGTTTGACATAAATTATTAAGTGGAGGCTACTCCCGTTTGACATAGCTGGGCAGATTATTACCACAATTGTGAATTTGGTGATACAAGCACCAAAATTGGCACACATGCTTCTGTTGGGGCGCTGAATACAAAAATAACGTTAGCCAAATTAAACTCCAAGATGGCTCGCTTCAAGCATGACAAGAACGCGCCAAGCACATCGCATATTCAGCTGTCGGTCTTTATAGGATAATGAAGATAGAGTACAATGACTATCTAGTGAAACACTTGAGAACAGAAAATACGTAATTAGTTTCGGAGACTGGCAAGAGGGAAATGTCAGATCCCGCAATTTCAATTCTGGTATCTCATTCTCGTCACGGAACTCACTATACTGAATATACTGGCACTGATACGTTCATTCAGAGAAGCAAACTTTGCTTTGTACTCTGAGGCCTTGTCTGGACAGTACTGATACCATACTTCTTTGCTAACAATAATTTCAATTATGCACGGATATGATGACCCTTAAGCAACACCTTCCTGAAGTAGCCAATGAATTTCGGAATGGAAATCATATCGGGACTTCTCAGCAATGGCTATAGACGAAGCTCATGAACAAGTCAATGCTGTTAATGAAGGTGATGGGAAGCAATTGGTGTGACTGAGGATCAATCAGCCCTCAGAAGGTGGATGGTCGATTACACTGGAGTCTGTCATCTGGTTTCTGAATATGAAGCAACATCAGAGGCTAAAGATGCAACAGGAAACACCAACTACCATGAGCAAACAATGAGAGTGCAACAAGAGTTCCTTGACAAAGCTTAGAACCTAACCAAAGTTCTTCAAGACAACCTTTCCAGGAGGAGTCAAGTGACCGGCTCTTAGCATAAAGGACATTGCACAACCTAGTGTTCATGAACTACTTGGCAAACATTATGAAAGGGCACTGAGATATTTGGTGAGTTTATCAATCGACTAGAGAGCCAAGAACAAGACTTGTTCTATACATTCCATCACAAAGAACACAATTAGCTTCTTCATTCAAGAACGTGCTGCCACTGATTCCAAGCAGAAAGCTACACTGTAATCTCTTCTCACAACTCTTCATATCATGCCAAAGCAGGCCGTGTGATATAAACGAGTTCTTCAAATATGAAAACCAGCCAGTTCCTGCATCTCTGACTGACAACGGAATGCTATACACGTGCCCGAAATCTGGCCTTACTGACATCAATCTCAAGTGGTGTTACCTTGATTACACCAAGGCATTTGACACCGTAAAACATGAGGAACTGTTAAATATTTTGAGTGCGATTAATATTGATGGAAAAGACCTGAGAATTATCAGAAATTTGTATTGGAACCAGACAGCAGCAATCAGAGTGGGCAATGATGTAGGGGAGTTTGTTGAAATCAAGAAAGGAGTGCGGCAAGGATGTGTTTTTTCGCCAGATTTATTCAATTTGTACAGCGAGTGGATACTAAGAGAACTGGAGGATTTACCAGGAGTGAAGATTGGTGGGACAAATATTAACAATCTAAGGTACGCAGATGACACTGTCCTGATAGCTACATCTGAGTCAGATCTTCAACAAATAGTCAACAAAGTTGTGACTGAAAGTGAGAAGAAAGGACTGTTCATTAACTGCAAGAAAACTGAGTGTCTGGTAGTTACAAAGCAAAAGGATGTTCCTATCTGCAACATTAAAATCCATGGGGGCAATCTGAAGCAAGTTGATGGGTTTAGCTATCTGGGAAGCTGGATCACAACAGATGGGAGGTGTGACAGAGAAATCAATAGGCGAATTGCAATGGCAAAAGAGACTTTCACAAGGATGAGGACCCTCCTTTGTAATTTGAATATCACCATGAGTACAAGACACAGGGTCTTAGATTGCTATGTACCACCAATTCTGAAATACGGTTGCGAGAGCTGGTTAGTCTCAAAGGCAATGGAAGATCGATTGCAAGCAACGGAAATGTGGTTCCTCAGACGAATGTTGAGGATGCCTTAGACTAGTCACACCACAAATGAAACAGTTTTGCATAGAGCTGGCAGTCAACGGATGCTCCTGAGGAAGATCCGGAAACTGCAACTTGATTTCCTGGGCCACTGTATGAGTAAAGATGATCTGGAGTGTTTGTTCCTTACGGGGAAGATTAATGGAAGGAGAGACAGAGGGCGCCAGAGGACAACATATGCCTGGACGGGTGTGGATAACATCAAGCTGTTGAGATTGGCAAAGAACAGGATGGATTGGCATTCCATGGTCGCCCACGTCACTGGATATTGCACATAGAGATAGAGATAGAGATAGAGAGAGTTACCAGACAAAGAGCCATAAATAGAGGCTATCGTTGTTGATGGATTAGTATTGATAAACTGTCTGCCCTCACGTACATCAGCAAGCAACATATGACGAATATGCCAGAGTATTCTGTCATCCAATATGTACAAGCACTATCTGCCAAGTACAAGATAACAGACAATGACTTTGACGTCTACCTGCCATCCAGCTTAAAGTCTGAAATAAGATTGAAGCGAGGAACAGGAGGTCCAGCACTGCTACAAGAGTGAATGATGCACGGTTAGAACTCTTTGCTCGTAAGCAGAGATCATTTGATTCGATCCCGCCTACTCGAGCTGCATTGGTAAACAGGCTGCCTACCGTACCAGGCAGGTATGATTTGGAGTCAATCAATAGTATCCCAGCAAGAGAATTAGGGCTGGACACAGGAAGCTGATATTTGTAAGATCTTCTGGAGTAACTTTCCTCCTATTGCGACTATTGGCCAAGAACTAACAAAATGTGGATGTAATAAGGAATGTCGTGGACGTGTTACAAATATGGTTTTCTCCGTACACCACGGTACACATCGTCATCATCCCTATATCTTCGTGTCAAAAATTGCCTTGATAGTACAGCGAATCCTCTCGTTTTTCAACAGCTACGCATCGCGATTTTGTTCGAGATAGGCCGAGCGACTCAGGCTAAGCATACCATGACTATCATATGAGATACTACAGAGTTTCTACATTCTACACATTATTACGATTTGTGCATGCTCTAGTACCCCATATGATGTTTCTATTACAAGAAAATCGATTTGTTTTCAGGTAAAACCAGAGTTTTGTTTCCAGAACACTCACTCGAAAAGCAATACACTAATTAGCGGGGCCTTGCAGCTTGCTGTGGATATCTTTTACTGCGTTTTATAAGTAAAAATTTTGAAATCTAGTAAAAATTATGATATATTTAATTTTGAGAATTACAATTATACTTTATAGGTAAAAAGGAACACGTTTAGCCCATTCAGTTAAGTTCCAGTTGCAAGTCCTATAACAAAATGCATATGTAAACTTTCTTTATCTGTGTCAATAATAGAATATTGATTTCAACGGAGTATTGAGCTGTATGGAAAAATATTTATAATACAGGGTGTTGACACTGTGCGGTGCTCATGTTCATGCCAGGACTGATAAGAACAAGTTTTATTACATTTATGTTAAACAGATTTGTAAGCATCAAGGGTACACTAATATGTCAAGCCAGATCACAATTCATATCATCAGGCTCTTCAATTATGACACTACTTAAATATATATATAAATTTTGATGATTCGTTCTTGATAAATGACCCAATGAGAGGTTAACTGTAGCTTCACTGTATGACCATTTGATTCTTTGTAACATTAACATTTGTTATTCAATGGCGGCCATCTTGAATAAAATCGCGACCATCTTGGATTTTTAAGTGGTTTTTATTTCTTCATGACAAGATACACAAGGAGAGGGTAACTGCAACTTTTGGTGGTTGTATGACCAATTAATTGTTGTAGCATCAATATATGTCTTTCAGTGGCGACCATCTAGGAAGAAATAGCCGCCATCTTGAAAAATACAGTCGCCATCTTGGATTTTTAAGTGTTTTATATTTCTGCTTGATAAGTGACACGAAGAAAGGTTAGTTGCAACTTTTGGAGCTTGTATGACCAATAAATTCTTTGTAACATTAATACCATCTTGAAAAAAATGGCAGCCATGTTGGATTTTAATTTGGCTAACGTTGTTTTTGTATAAAGTGACCCAAAGGGAGTGTCTGTACCAATTTTGGTGCTTGTATCACTAAATGCACAATTATGGTCATATAAGTCAATAATCTGCCCAGCTAAATCGCTTCCTTGCCTATTGTTCAGCGATAAAGAAGATCCCTCAGAGGTTTGGCTCATCTTCGACCTGTAACGTAACATTCTCTTCACAGGTCAACGAACATTTGCCGCTTTAACATCAGTTGGCCTGATGATGCATCCGAGATAGGATGTGAAATATTGCCACTCACAAAAAAAGTCCAGTAGATCAGATTATAACTACAATTTCATAGTTATTTATACCTGGATGAATGATAATCTTCATAATCGTATCTTAAATGAATACATTTTTCTTTGTTTTAAAATTAATTTGTTCGGCTCGAAATTTAAATGGGGATATATATGATGGTTTTGTTGGAAACAAATAAGAATCTATTCTTTATGGAACTCGCATATTATTGCTTTTAAATCATTTTAAATACATACAAACCTACCTTTGCTGTGTCTTATCATAGGTATAAATGCCTTGGTGACTCGAACCATTCCCCATGTATTAACCTCTGCTATATTTTTGAAGACTTTCAATGGTGCCATCTCTATTTCTCCCCACCTTTGAAATCCAGCGTTGTTTACACACGCCCAAAACACTGAAAGCAGATCAAATCCCATAAGCTGAATTGAGTTCCTGAAAATTATATCTTGATATTCGACATTTTTACGAATTTTATAACACAGCGAATCTTCGACATAGGTGGTTCTCCGGGAGACCTCCCAGAAATTCTTATTATGTATCCCAGGACAGGGTTTTGGGATACCTAATTTGCATGTGAAAATAAAAATCGGAGACCTCCCGGAGATCTTTCCTGGAGGTCTCCGGCTTACCTGCTTTATATTTTGCTATGGCTGATATTTCAAATTAAAGAAAACACACTTTTGGTCATTATTCGCCGTAGAAGTGACGCAATAATCGGATAAACTACCTTAGCAATTTATGAATACAATTTTTGAATATATCCTGCACTACAAGCACTTTGCACTCATCACCTATGTCTGTCTGCAATACAGTAGCGTAGCCAGGGGGGGGTGGCAGGGGGGCAGAGTGCCCCCTGACAAAAAAAAATGAAAGAAAAAGTGCCCTCTGACAAAAAATGAAAGAGAAAATCAGGAGGGCAAAGGCAAAGAAAAAGGGCAAGGAGCCCCTTTTGTAGCAAAATTCAGGGCCAAAATAGTGTAAAATACAAAATTTTTTCGCGCTACGCGCACACGTTATAACGATAAAGCCCCTTTTAGCCGGATAATGGGCGAAAATAGTGCAAAATACCATTTTTTTCGCGCTACGCGCGCACATCATCCCAATAAGGCCCTTTTCGGGAAGCTCAAAGACATGCAGTCTCTATGTATTGTATGATGCAACTGCAATTTTTTTCGTCTGTGCCCCAAAAATTTTATTTTGGCCCCCCCTGACCAAGAAAGCTGGCTACGCCCCTGCTGCAATCATAGATTGAATACAATACCACTCTTTTCAAAGATACTTATCTTACAGGTGCGAGTGATCCAGGTCTTTATCCCTGTTCTTTGACATCTATGGTTCAATGCATAGGTACCGCGTGAACGTTGTAGTACAGAGCGATATATTCAAAATTGTATGTATCTATTGCTATGGTAGCTAATCCGATTAATTACATCACTTCTACCTTGATTTTTAGAAACCAACCCTCACTTTGGCCAGAAGCTCATGTTTCATGATCTAAATACCTTATTGTTGTGCTGACTGTAGTGACATACCTAATTTTTCTTTGTTGACTGTTTTAGCAACTAGGTTTCTTGCTGCAATCACCTCGTCTTCAGATGTAACATCACATGGTACAATTGTCAATTTCTTGGAACTCTTTGATGCTAGTTCACGTGCGTCTCTTCCAGCTGAATAATAAGAACATTATTTTAGTTTATGATCAGCCAATTTTTTTAGATAATTCCCCGTATATGCAAGACATCCAAATCAGGTTGATGATCACCGTCGATTTCACGTTGAAGCATTAACTTGACGATCATTAACCTGATTTCAACGTATGTTGAAATGTGGTTGAAATAGAGTCCATCTTCAACCCAAATCCAACCTGTTTACAACTACATTTCAACGTTAAGTTTATATTAGATCGAAGGAATATGAAGAGGCCAACCTCAACCACTGGCACAAATTAGGGTGGATGTATTATCAATAATGTTAGTGGAATGAAAAAGGCAAGGAGTGAAGGATGACACCAAAAAAGAAAAGAAAAAAAGGAAGGCAATTAAAAGGGTTAAGAAGAAGATGGTATTCCACGATGTAACAGCGATGCAATATTGACAGTACCTAAGAGCGGTGATCTCATGCTAACGGTCAAACCATACGTTGATGATAAACTCGGGCAGAATCAATGTGACTTTAGAGAACAAAATCCAAAGCCGAGCAGATTATTACTTTGAGAAGTAGCACTTAGCTCATGAAATAAAAGAACCTCTCTGCAGTAGTAACTTTAACTGATTTTATAAAAAAAACTTTCAATACAGTTCACAGAGGCAAAATTATTAAAATTTTGAAAGTTTCTGGCATCCAGAATGATAATCTGGCACCATATATATCTGTACGTTCATCATCGTTCTGACTATTACCTCAGTTTACCGAGGAAATGCCGACATTTTGCTCCTCTGAATATAACCGAGACTATGACGACATAGCACTATTATCTGATACAGTCGGCCAAGCGCAGGAATTGCATGCTTAGAAACGTAGAGAAATCGCAGCTCCCAAAGACCCCATATATTTGACCAAAATATAGTTCCGAAAGACCCTTAATTTTAATAATTTCACCTCTAAAAGACCCCAAAATTGCTCATTCCTCGTATTTCTGTTTTTTTTCAGTCAATTTTCAACCAAAAAAAAGCCAAGAAAGATCCTTGATTTTGACTGTTCGCAGCTCCAAAAGTCCCCATTTTACTTGTTCGCAGCCCGGTTTGCAGCTCCAAACGACCCACTTTTACCGGTACGCCGTCAGCTTCCAAAGACCCACCACCTCAAAATTCCGGGGGAACATACCCACCAAAATTTGTTGATGTGCACAACTTATTTGGTACAACCATTCAACAGAAGTTGAAATCCAAACCGAGGAAGGCAGCTTACTTGAAGAAGTTAAAAACCTCAAGTATCCCAGCAAACACAAAACGTTTTCGACATCATTCGCAAAAGGTTATAAAAGGTTGTCAGATAACGTTTAAATGTCGGGTTATATAAAGGGTACATTAATGGTATAAAAACGTTTTCATAACATTAAAAAACATTTGTTGGTAATTTACTGCACAGCAAACACTTAAAATAAAACATTTAAATGTCAGGTTATATAAAGGGTATAAAACGTTTTAATAACATTCCAAAAACATCTTTGAAAACTTGGTACAAACCATTCTAAACAGAATGTTACTTTGGGGTTGAAAAAATATGTTGCAAAAAATGTTTGCCCAAAATATTTACAATAACATTTAAAAAAAATTTTCATGACCTTTATATAACCCGACATTTTAATGTTATTAAAACGTTTTTACCTAAACCAAAATCCAAAATATAACTTATTTAAAACGTTTTAAAAACGTTTTTGTGTTTGCTGGGCATATGCATGTTTCTTTTTAGCACGAATACACCATGTTTTGGACCAAAATGTCGAGCCAACGTTGGCCCACTGGCCAAAATGACGTCGGTTCAACGTTGGCTTAACGTATATGACTATATTGTGTAAACGTTGGCCCAACGTTTGCTTCCCAGCAAACACAAAACGTTTTCGACATCATTCGCAAAAGGTTATAAAAGGTTGTCAGAAAACGTTTAAATGTCGGGTTATATAAATGGTACATTAATGGTATAAAACGTTTTCATAACATTAAATAACATTTGTTGGTAATTTACTGCACAGCAAACACAAATGTTTTACAGAAAACATTTAAATGGCGGGTTATATAAAGGGTATAAAAACGTTTTAATAACATTCCAAAAACATTTTTGAAAACTTGGTACAAATCATTCTATACAGAATGTTAGTTTGGGGTTGAAAAAATATTTTGCAAAATATGTTTGCCCAAAATATTTACAATAACGTTTTTAAACTGTTTTCACGACCTTTATATAACCCGACATTTAAATGTTTTTAAAACGTTTTGTAAAAAACATTTTAAGAACATTTTTGTGTTTGCTGGTTGCAAATATTTTAACATAATGTTATTTAAGTGTTGACAAAATATTAGACCAAATATATTTGCAAAAATAGTTTAAACTATCCTTTTAAAATATCCTTTAAATAATACACTTTAGCAGGTTTAGCCATAAAATATTGCTTATATTAACTTAAAACACCGCCTCAAAGTATAGAAACCCCGGTAGCTCAGTCGGTAGAGCGCCAGATTTATAAACCGAAGGTCCCTGGTTCGAATCCCGGTAGGTTCATTAAGGAAAGAGACTTGTGTAAATTAAGCTAGGAAATTTGTGTTCGTTGAAAAATAGAGAGTAGGTAAGTGTAAGATTCGGTGCAAGCAGAATATACGCTACTAAATAATATTTTTTGAGTTTTTTTTCATGATTTTTCGTCTCATTGGGCTTACTTGCCAATCGTTGGATCGACGTTGGATAATGGTTGGTTTAACGTTGGTCAATGGATGGATTAATAACATTGGCCCAACATCAAAGATTTTATGTTAGCCCAACGTCACAGATTACAACTTTATTAGGGTTGGGTCAATGTTGGATCGACGTTGGCCCACGTCGGCACAACGCTGAATGTGGACGTCGCACCAACGTTCTATTTTGGCGTTAAAAAAACTTTCATATCCATCCTCCAGGCAACCGTCATCCGACGTTAGATATTGACGTTGACACAACATAGTAGCAACCATTTGTGCCCACTGGGTTACATTGACATTTCGAAAACATTTTAAAAATATTGTTGTAGTGTGTTTTCATACAAAACGTTTTAAAACGATTTCATTACCTTTATATAACCCGACATTTTAATGTTATTAAAACGTTTTTACCTAAACCAAAACCCTAAATATAACCCATTTAAAACGTTTTAAAAACGTTTTTGTGTTTGCTGGGTTGAATCCTTAAGTTCCACCTACCTGGCAGGAGACAGCCAGCAAACACCCGAAGTCCGATTTGATCACATCTTAGAGCCAATTTATGTCCAAAGCCGGTGTCACAGCCTGTGATAAATACAGCCTTACCCTCGGCCTCAAACCGTCCCCTTGGTATCAGCTTTTGGGCAACATAGAACCCGATAAAAGCGAAACCTGAAGCAATGAGTTTAGCGCAAGTACTGTCAGGTTCTACAGTATATACACCGTACGCGAATGACAGAAATATTACACTTAATATGAAATAAGTATGAAGGCCGACACACGCTTCCATGGTTCACACAACTAAATTTAATGTTTTTATTTTATAGCTACTGGAGCTTTTTGGACACAACCTTCAAATAAATGTCAACGATATAAAGCAGTGAAACAATGTTTTTTTTTGGACTTTTGGACTTTTTGTTGGTTAAAATAAAAGGGACAAAGTTCAATAATGCTTCTTATCGATATATGTCTGTTTACCGTCATATCAGTTTGTCACGATCATTAATAATGTTAAGGGGGTATTACATCCATTGTATTTGTTTTGGCATTTGTTTGCATTTTGTGAAGAAATGAGAAAAAATAGGACAAAGTGGTATGCAAAATGAAGGGGCAAATCTTCTCGTTCTATTGGTGGCATCGATATCAATGTAGCTTACATGCTTCTACTTTTGGTAACTATTTTATATTTATTTGTCCAATCCATCTCAACTAGGCAATCTAAATTGTACTCCCCATTTACATCCCAAGGTATTTTAGTATATCCACTCAGATCTTTTCAATATATATCCAGTAAAAGACAGAATATCCAAATTGATGCCTCATTATGATATCACAGACTATCACATGTATTCAAAATGGATGCCTAAATTTGACCTGAACCAAGTGACCTATAACCTGACCTATGGTGACCTATAAGCCTTTTTAAATCTCTTTTCCTAACAACACATTATAGAAGGTACATAGTATACAAATATTTACTGCTCATGAGGGATCTGGTGGAATCTATTGGTCCCCGAGGTGAACTGGACACCGTGAGCCTACTATTTCCCGAGACCGCCAGTAAATATTTGTTTTATATCCTTTATTAATATATTCTTTTTTATTAATTGGTTAAAATAATAGAAAGGCCTTTATCATAGACATAGGCCTAGGCATAAATGTAGGCTAAGCCCTAGCATAGTCAGGGCTAGGTTAGGCTTGCCATGCTTTGTTTTGATTGATACATGTAGGCCTACACGCACACAATTGAGTGGCTATAAAGCTTACCGTTGTAATGTTGTAACCTCTACAATACCGCAGTGAAACGAGTAACCATGTTATCTCTTATTTCGCCGTCAATATTAAGATATTGTTCCTGATGTAACTCAGATTATGTCATGAAACTGCCGTATTTTAGCTGCACTTCTGTGCTGCTGCTTGTGTGCTTCGCAAGACAACATGACTTGCTACACATTAATACCCCTGAACCGGCAGCGATATCCCGCGTATGTGGCGAGTTGCACCGACCACTATGAACTGCGACGCGGCTATGAGGTCATACGCGCTCAGAGGGAGTATAGCAAAAAAATATATCCCGGGGAAATAGTACTTTGAGTCGGCTTTTTGACTGCTTTGCAAAATAGCAAAACTATTTTTGGTCACATGATACTCGTTTAACCAATTAATGAACGAGAATATATTAATGAAGGATAAAATATTAAATTAACTATGCATCCATTGTGAATAGTTTATTTAATTTATAAAGTGTTATTTAGCATGCATCACTGAATAAATTTTCTAAAGATAGTATAACAAAGGATTTAATATATTCTATTCATGTACTCTACTTGAACATGTTGAATAGAATAAATTATGGTTTGTTATGAAACACACATCTGAGTTACTAGGATACAGTAAACAAAAAATATATAGAGCTAAAATGATTTACTAAAATGGTTTAAAAGCACTTTGTATGTAAAGATATTTTGATAAGTTCGGGACATGAGGTGATGAACATATTTATGTACTTCGTAAATTTGCAATAACAAAAAGAAGAGGGGTACTGATGAAAATCATGGTATTATACCCCTTAACAATAACCCTCGCCATACGGACTACGAAGGGGAGTGGTTAATGTAGCACCCCTCTAATTTTCTATTACAAACGTCGCATACTGTTATAATTAATTTTGGTTATAATGAAGTTGAATATTGGTCTTAAATTGATCTTTCAAATGACTGTTTGTGCTGAAATCGTCGGGTTCATCACATAGTGACGTATCGTGATTTTGGTCATATTTGCAATTTTGGGTTTTTAGGTTTTAAATATTGTCCTCTTCAATTACACCAATTCCCAACGCTGAAATTTAAGTAATTAATTAGTAATTATTAAACACTAAGGAACAGTTTTCAGGCAGTAAATTAGTGCAAAAACACAACAACATGCAACCTTATTACAAATCGGCATGTTTCAAATTAGTTTTGCTCCGACATGCGCTTTCCAGTTTTCCTTACGATACGTCACTATGTGATGAACCCGACGAAATGCGCGCGAAAATTTGGATTTACATCGCTTGGAAGGGTGCAGAATCGATGCTGATAATTTGATCAGGGCACGTGCCCCCTCGTCGCTACTACACCACTGGGGTAGAGTAAAATGTACCGCAACTGACGACTCTATGATTAGCTCACGTCGTTTGAGCGTCCTATGGTAGTCTGTTATACCAGATGGAAAACCTTCGGGGGTTGTATTAGGGTTAATATTGCACTATTAACAGTACAAGAAAAACGACCACTCCAATTATAATTATCTTTCAATCCTAACCTTAAAATACTTGCCAACTTCTGAATTCTATTTGCATGGTTCAAATAAAATACTTTCCAATTGATTACCAGCAAAAACAGTGATATTATATTAAACTTTCTTTCTTTTAGGAGAACCGGCAAGATTCAAGTAAAACATTTCATTTTGCATGATAGATTGCTACATTTTATTACAATTATGTTGATATAGGTTACATTATGTCCTTTTCTTGTCTTGTAAGTAAGCTGGTATTCCAAGTACCTCTTGTTGTCTATACATCTTCATATCAGACCACCATGAAGGCATAATGTTATATGGTACAAAATCACGCCAAGCGGCTGGTCCCAGTAGACCACTTATAACATATCGATGCTTGGGCTGTTTTGACAAAATGGAGTCCAACATGGCATCGATAACGGGAGTGTTATCTAAGTACCCACATACTTTTCGCCGAGAGAAGACGTATCTATGATACTATCAACATACGGTCGGCCATAGTCTTGTTTAGCGATGTCGTCCATACCCTGCCATAAATCGTCAGCAGGATTTTTGTCACTATTTAGAAATTGTGAAACGTTAGTAGTCGATCCATAGTGACCAGGTTCGATGATCGCTACCTATAGTAGGAAATAAAAATAAAAATAAGTCAAACATAGCTTCATAGTTGACTTAATTGACAGCAGAAAAGGAGAAGAAACTGCGACTGGACTATTGTTTTCCAGCAATTCCTTTTTAGTTCAGGTGAACTTCGGCTGGACTGTTATTTTCCTTCTTCTGACAACATTTGATATTTGCTCTAGCTCATTATTTGACTGATTATGATATAAAATTGGATCGGTTGAGCCCATATTTATTGGTCGAGCTATGAGTTTTAAAATATTGGACGAGACGTAGTCGAGTCCAATATTTTAAAACTCATAGCGAGACCAATAAATATTGGGCGTAAAGCATCTAATTTTATCATTATTATGTTTTGGATCCAATATTATCACAACTTGGATCCATCAAAACATAATAATGATGAAACTTGGGCACAAGCTCCACTACCCCAAGCTTCACATTTGAAATGGCCCTTTTGAGGTCAAACGTCGACGCATGAGTATCGTTGGCTAAAAATGTGATTTTTACCAAAAATAATTCTTCTTCTACATATTACATGATTTAAGATTTTTCAAGGTCATACAGGGGTTAAACAGCGTTGATTACTTAAAATCATTTTAAAAATCACTATTTGCTGCATATTTGTTGTTGTTATACCCGCATGCGAAGCACCCGCATGCGAAGCATGAACGGGTATATTGCCATTCTATGGTTTCTTCTCCTTCTTCTCCTTCTTCTCTTCCTCCATCAAACACAACATTCTGTCAAGGCTAGCGCTAAAACTACAAGGGCCACAGGGCCCATATGTGGTACACGTATGGGCCCTACCCCGTAGATTTATCCTTTGCCCATCTTGGCCCCAGAGGTCAAGGTCACGGGCCCCAGGGGCCCAAATGTGAAAATACAAAGCATGCCGTTTCTCATCAAATGAAGCAGCCTCAGGGCCCTGAGTTGGTACACTGATAGCCCCAGGGTACTCTATATATACAAGTATACATGAGCCCCATATGTCATATATTATGGGCCCCAGGGCCCCAAATGTTAAAATAGGGGTAATAGATTGACAGAGCTACCGCTAAAACTACAAGGGCCCCAGGGCCCATATGTGGTACACTTATGGGCCATACCCAGTAGATTTATCCTTTGCACATCTTGGCCCCAGAGGTCAAAGGTCACGGGCCCCAGGGGCCCAAATGTAAAAATACAAAGCATGTTGTTTCTCATTAAATGAAGCAGCCTCGGGCCCTGAGTTGGTACACTGATAGAGCCAGGGGTACTCTATATATACAAGTATACATGAGTCCCATATGTCATATATTATGGGCCCCAGGGCCCCAAATGTTAAAATAAGGGGCAACAGATTAACAAGGCTAGCTATAAAACTACAAGGGCACTAGGGCTCATATGTGGCACATGTATAGGCCCTAAGTTGTAATGTGTCTTCTGCCCATTTTGGCCCCAGATGTTTAAGGCTAGGGGCCCCCAGAGGCCCAAATGTTAAAACAAAGGGCCGGTCGTTTCTCAGCAAATAAAGTAGCTACAGGGTTTAGATTTGGTACACTAATAGGTCTTCAGCATTATATTGTTTTATGTATATATGAACCCCATGTGTCACATAATATGGGCCCCAGGGCCCCAAACGCTAAAACATAGGGCCGGTCGTTACTCAGTAAATAAAGCAGCTACAATGTCCAGCTTGAGTCTGCTGATAGCACTTGAGAATTATATTTCAACATATGCACATGAGCCCCATAAGTCAAATATTATGGGCCCAGGCCCCAAATGTTAAAGCAAAGCGCCGGCCATTTTTCACCAAAGCTCAAAGTTTGTACACAGACTGCACCTGAGAATTATATTGTTATATGTACATATGAGCCCCATATGTCACATAATATGGGCCCAGGGCCCCAAGCGCTAAAACATAGGGCCAGCCGTTACTCAGTAAATAAAGCAGCTACAGTGCCCAGCTTAAGTCTACTGATAGCACTTGAGAATTATACTTCAACATGTGTACATGAGCCTCATAAATCAAATATGTTGGGCCAGGGCCCCAAATGTTAAAAAGGGCTGTCCTTTTATCATCAAATAAAGCAACTTCAGGGCTCGGAGTTTGTACACAGATTGCACCTGCGAATTATATTCTTAATAACACCCACCCCATCCCATTCACAGACAATTGCGTAATTATAATAATATAGATGACAGAAACTTTAAGGCTGTTCCAGTTAAATTACATACCCATTGGCTGTTCTATTTAATTTACATACTCCCTCTGAAATGGCTGTTCCATTTAATTTACATACTCCCTCTAGAATAGAATAGCTTTCCCCTAATCAAATTGCATATTGTGAATTTCAATAGCGTATTAGGCCTATAATAATTATAGATGATGATAATTGAAAATACCATGTGTGAAGCGTTAAGGCTGTTCCATTCAAATTACATACCTTTGGCTGTTCCATTTAATTTACACACTCCCTCTGAAATGATCCCAAAAAAAGCTGTTCCATTTAATTTACATACTCCCTCTGAAATGGCTGTTCCATTTAATTTACATACTCTCTCTGGAATAGCTTTCCCCTAATCAAATTGCACATTGTGAATTTCAATCTATCAAATTGCATAGCTTCACTGTGAATTAGAGAGACTGACAACAGCAACCTAAGTCCTCAGCAAATAAGGACTGTAAGTTTGTGTAAACCGATAACATGCGGGTATAGCCGTATTTGTGTACAAATATATAGCCTTCTAGTTGTTCTTCTTCTTCTGTAATCCCAGTTTGGCCTATTTTGTCGCGCCCTTCGTACGCATTTGTCCAGGGAAATTCATTCTTGGAGCCGGTCAGCGGGACGGCTTTGAAATTATGTCCTCTTTGGACATTCTGCCCAGTCACAGGGAAAAAAGTTGGGAAGGCCTTACCTTATGTGCTTTTTTTGTGACAAAATCCGATATTTGTAATGCTTACCTTAACACCCCATTTGTGCATTTCATAACGCAAAACATCACTGAATGTTTCTGCTGCAGATTTGGACATACAATACATAGCTTTGGTAGGGACGCACCATCGTCCCATTACACTTGTCACGTTCACAAATCGACCTTAAACAGAGATAATCAGGTTAAAAAGCAAACCTTTTTTAAATACCTAAAAGCAAACCTTTTTTAAATACCTAAAAGCAAACCTTTTTTAAATTCCTGGTATGCAATATTTTCTATTAAAAGTAAAGATGTTGCAAAACATAGATAAATTGATTGTAATTTTACATGTAATTTGACCGCTTGGCCACAATATGTGGAATAATAAAAACCGATAATTATAATAAATCACTTTGAATAAAAATCGTTGTAAGGAATCACTAATATCATAAAGTAAATTCATTATTTCTTATTGTTTTGAGTTCACAACTAGGAGAAGTAGAATCGATGATAACATTTCAACTAAATATATACAATTTGAACAAGTAAAAGGCATAATTAAAGAGCAGAAATATTTCCCCCTGAAGCTTTGAAATGGACATTGTTGTTATGCGTCACACGGTTCATGCAACGCGACTAAATTTGTCATCTTAGAGACTTGGCTTTTAACATTTTCAATGCATAAAAACCTACCTTTACTGTGTCTTATCATAGGTATAAATGCCTTAGTGACTCGTACCATTCCCCATAAATTAACCTCTGATATATTTTTGAAGACCTTCAATGGTACCATCTCTATTTCTCCCCATCTTTGAAAGCCAGCGTTGTTTACACACGCCCAAAACACTGAAATAAAATCAAATGCCATGAATTAAATTGAGTTCTTAAAAAAATAAAATTATTTGATATTCGACATAGGCTTAGTGATCCCACGGGTATAATGTAATACCTGTTCGACAGCGAACACGGTTGTTTGATGTGATTATTTTAAAGCCATGATTTCTCCGTGTTACAAAATTTAAAATCCGTGTTACAAATTGAACGATTTCCGTGATTTTCCGTTTTCCCACAAAGCAATGAAAAGTTAAAACAAGAGAGTGAGTTTTGAGAGTGTATTTTGTCTTACCTTTTATTGTAGTATGGCCAGAGGCTTGCATCGAAGGCCTAGAATTAATGCTAGAAATGATTGTTTAATAGTTGATTACTGCTAAATGATCACTTTTCTTTTCTTTTGATTTTGCATATCAACACAAAAGGTAGACATTTTGCACCGTTTCACTATTTGTGGCATTTCCTAATTTTCGTGAGCATGCAACCCCGAATTCTGTGAATTTGTCCGTTTTTCCGTATCACGGAGAAATCCTGGCTTTAGATTATTTATTAATGTTTCTAACAAAACATTACAAAATTGACAATTCTAGACCTTTAAATACCAACAGCTATATACACATATATTTTTTTAGCTATTTTTAACTTAGATTTTCTTTCCTTTATCAAATTTTTCATCCTTTTCTGCCTTTTCGTGGTAATTTTCATTCTAGAAACTGCTTATTTGTGTGAAAATTGAGTTATTCCTTTTATTTCATGATAAAAAATATTTTGGAAATGTCCTTGCTATATGTTACCCATTTTAAAAAGCCATTTTACAAGTGTCTACTTCTTGTAAAGAGGCAAACAACATTTTAGATAGATAGCACCATCAGTGTTCAACTTTGCCAGTTTATCTTCGACAAAGCGAAACTATCAACATAGTGAACCTTCGACACAGTGGGCGTACACCTATTGACTACAATCGGACCAATAAATAAGGTACATGTAGCACTTCATAAATCATAAACCTATAGACCTATATTGAATACCGAATTAAAAAGACTACTTTGCGTATGACGTTCTGTCAACCAGACCATAAATGCCGTACTGCGCAGGTCAGCAACCAATCACGGCGCGCCTTTGCCCTGACGTCAGACGCAAACTATTCTTTTTAATTCGGTCTTCGATAACTAGCCAAAGTGAGGGTCGATTTCATTATTTTAATCAAGGGAGCGAAAGCTATGGCATTTTCTTTAATTTTAGATATCAATGACGGCAAACATTACAGAACTAGCAAGTTATGAAACTAAAACAGATAGAAAATAACTTTATTCAACATGTTCAATCATGATGGTTGCCGCAGATATTTAATTGGGCTTTTTACCTTAAACGTTGACCATGTCGACAAAAGTGAAAATTAATTTGCAGGGGGGGGGGGTGTCCCCTGAAACTGATAGCTCAAATTATAAAAGAAAACATCCTTATGGTCGACGGGTCATTATGGTCACTTTGATTTTTAGAAATCGACCCTCACTTTGGGTATCAGGTCATGTTTCATGCAATAATTATGAGCCACCCCGATGGGTAAACTTTCCTAACGGCATTCCCAAAAATGCTTACCCCACCTCCCCTCTTAGCCTGCCAAAAATTGCCAACCCCACCCAATTTGCAAACATAAAATATTCTAGCTACTCGTATATATTGCGAGTGCAGAGAGCATATTAATTTGCATAAAGCATGTAAAGCATAAAAAGCGTGTCCTACTTTCCAGAAATCCCAAACAGCCAATCGCCTTAAGCGTATTCAATTATTGACCAATGATATCTTAAGACGTGTAAGGTTAGGCGTATTATCTTAGCCGTCTTTAAAATGTATCCGCCATCCATAAATGGCGCCTATTTGTGTCAGAAATCACTACCCCCTCCCCCGGCTTACCAATAATTGCTCCCCTCCTCCTCCTCCTCCTTTGGCTGGTCAATAAATTCTTAACAACCACAACTCCCCCCCTTCCCCGGAGCTCATAATTATTGCACAGCCCTTTATTGTGCAGACTGTATTATAATACCCCGGTGACATACCTAATTTTTCTTTGGTGGCTGTCTTAGCCACTAGGTTTCTTGCTGCAATCACCGCGTCATCGGATGTTACATCACATGGTACAATTGTCAGTCTCTTTGAACTCTTTGATGCCAGTTCACGTGCGTCTCGTCCAGCTGAATAAAAGAGAATAATATATTTTTGAGGTGAACAGATAGACGAATACTCCTTTTGCCATGAGTTTCAAGTAATTGCCATTGTGCCATACCTTGTCAAAATGCTCCATAGCAATCAGATGCACTTCGATGCCAGCTGTCCAAGGAGTTGGATCACTCTTGGGTCAGAATGGCGAGTATGTCAGATGTGCTGTGGTGTGCCAAACTGTCTATTTGATATCAGGTGATTTCCAACATGATGCAGTCATGTCTACAGTAGAATTCATCTCGACCTTTGCAGGACTTAAACCCCATTAAAAGCTATTAAACCAAGATAACACTCATTGAAACAGCTCAACTGATTAAATCGGATCTTCTCTGGTTGTGCACATGTGTCTGTTTCACATGTGCGATATCGCAATAAAGCTGGTATTATAGCTTCAGTTGGGTAACCGATTATAAAGGAAACGAAATGAAACAATGGTATGTGGACCTTTGTTCACGAAATGAGACAATGGCCTGCTTTTTGTTAACCAGCATTCTTGAAAATGAGCAACATAATGATTGTTGACTTAACACGGTTTGGAAATAATTTCTTCATATTTTTGGTGTTATCTGTCGTTTACATATCCTTCCTAAAACACAAAAGTGCGACCCTCTCCAAACACCTAAATTAGCTAAATATTTAGGACATGTTACAAAACTATATTTTCTAGAATTTCATATAATAGTTTAAATGTAGCTTGTACCGTTTTTTTGTGGCATCCTTCAGAACGGAGCGGTCCGTTACCAATATAGCTCAATATTTTCGGTCAAATCTCCATTCAATTAACACATGGAGTTGGCTAGCTATGAGCTAGCTATGCTTTGCCCTCACTCATATTCTACGAAAGTGCGACCCCTTCTGAACATCTAACCTAGCTGTAATTTTAGGTCATGTTAGAGAAATATATTTGCTAGAAGTTTGGAGAATAGTTTAAATATTGGCAGGTTATTTTTCACACAGTGATGTTAACTAGGCAAATGCAATATACTTCTAACATAGACTATTTGTAAAGGTCGCGCGTCAATGGTGAGAGCACTGTGTATTGTGTATAGGAAAACGGACAGTAACTGCAGTATGAGGAATAGAGAGTTCCCGTGTTTTCAAGCGGAACGGACTACAATAGTGTTTATAACGTGATTCGCACCGCCGTATTCCTCATTCCTTTGATTTGGTCAATGACCCTATTGGTGCTACATTCTACAAAATAACATTTGCTAATTATTGCGCGAGTGTTGGTATTCTGAAAATTGTAAACGGAGTTTAGGTTTCCCTCCAAGATGGCGGGTAACCCAAAACACGGGAACTCTCTATTGATACTGAAGTTGGTTCTGTACAACAGCCACACGAATCTCTCTTGCGAATAGGGATGACAGATGCAGTCTTCTATTGTTTTTGGAATACTCCCTTAGAGAAGCAAAGTTCACACAGCCGCCTGAGTGTTCTTGCAAGTTCTGTGCTGCACTCCTTTAGGCCTGGGTGCTCAATCTCGCCGATGCACATGCTGAGAACTAAAATCCTGTTGTGATATGCACTAAAAAAATGTCTGCTCGATGAAAAGCCTTGTTCAGTCACCCTTTCATCGGCTTGATCGGCCCAACTCCTGCATTTCTAGCAATCGGCTTAACAACAATAGCCTTACAAATTAGTGTCCTTGAGTGCGTTGATTCTTTGCCGGATTATATCAACTGATCCGCAAATTGCTCACGGTGAGTAAACTCAAGTAGGTACTACAATAAACATTAATATAAAGGTTTCGAGTAATGAATGACAAACCGCAGAACAAGAAGATGGCAAGATGTTGCGAATTCGATGCCCATAACTGCTCGCGATTTCGCAGCCAGGGATATGGCTACACTATATTAATTCGTCGGCGTACTGCGGCTTGAAACTGCAAGCCGCAGGAGAGCCATCGAAATGCTCCGAGACGACGAAGAGTTAATCGGCGAGATTGGGTACCGGGGCCTTAGGACTATTGCAGGGATTTCACCAGGTGCAGTAGCTTTATCTGGTTGCAGGTCCATGAGCAGCTTCCTAACATCTTCGACCATTGCAGAATTCTGAACTTCAGGACCATATCCTTATGCGCTGGCAAGCTGACATTTAGTATTTTTCTTCAGATGCAAGAAAACCTCTCATTCCCATTTCCTCTCATTAGTCAGCCTTATCGTACTGCCGAATTAAATGAACTGGGACATGTCTGAAGTACCTAGTCTTGCATGTACTGCGCAGGTGGCATCTAGATCAGTGATGACCAAGTCAAGAATCTGGTCTTACCGGGTAGGTTCTTTTGCAAATTGTATTAGACCAAGAGTTTTACACATCTCAAGTGTGCGGCGTCCGTATTGTTATACGGCTGCCAAGCCATTCCTTGTGGTGGACATTGAAGACGCCAAGAAGAGCTATACTGATTGTGCGTTGCATTTTTGACAAGTTTCTGGAGTTCAGAGAACTAATGATATCACTGTTAGCTCTGGGTGGTCTATAGATACAGCAATGAGTATTTTCTTTGACTTCATTGTTACCGAGAACCACGTCAGCTCCATGTCCTCTCACTCCTCTGGGCCAAGAGCACTGTTATGAAATATGGCGATACCCTCCAGGCAATAGATGGCGATTACTCCTTTGTCTCTACGACAGCTGAGGGAGTATTCTGGTATCGTTATGCGGTACCATCATTCACAGTAGAATACAAGAAAGTTTCCACGATGACCATAATGGATGGCTTTAGTTCATGACACAGATTAAACAGCTCATCCATGTTCGAACGTACAGTCCTCTGATATTGGCTTCTAGTAAAGTCATATCCGTTTCACGTAGTCGTTGGGCAGGCATCAGGTCATTTTGATCCGTCCATTCAAAGCTTCTTGAACTTACCTGTAGCACTATATATGCTTGTAGACGAGGTTTTACGGTATGAGGCTACATCGGTGCCAACATCAGCCCAACGTGCGCTTGAATAAGGACCACCTACCTGGCAGGAGACAGCCAGCAAACACTCGAAGTCCGATTTGATCACATCTCAGAGCCAATTTATGTCCAAAGCCGGTGTCACAGCCTGTGATAAATACAGCCTTACCCTCAGCCTCAAAACGACCCCTTGGTATAAGTTTTTGAGCAACATACAACCCGACAAAGGCGAAACTTGAGGCAATAAATTTAGCGCAAACACTGCCAGGTTCTACAGTATATATACCATAAGCGAATGACAGAAATATTACACTGAATATGACATAAGTATGAGAGCCGACACACGCTTCCATGGTTCACGCAGCAGTACTAGTTAGCAATCATTATAAATATTGGAGCGTATTTGACATAACCATTCTAACCGTTTCGCATTTGTCAGGCATTATCTTGTTGACCACCACCTGATTACGCCATAAATAAACTTGACCTCCTAGCTTATCAGGTAACAAGAACTGGACAACGCCATAGATGAAGATAATTAATAATTGAATAAATCAATAAATAATATATTAAAATAATATATTTATTTATTTAATATGTCAAAATATGTGAAAAGACAAAATTTATGTTGAATAGGCCAATATCAGTTATTTCAATAATAAGCTTTTCATTAATTTACATCTATATTTGTATATATTATCATTCATCCAGGTATATAAAATATAAAATTGATAATTAAAATCTAGTCAACTGGACTTACTATTTTTGACTGGCGACGTTTCACATCCTATCCTGGATGCTTCCTCAAGCCGTCTGATTTCTCGGCGGCGACTAGTCATTGACCCGTGTCGGGGTCACAGAACTTTGTTTGAACACTACATACTTTCTGTATCATGGGAACTTCTACATAGACAACGCCATGGCTGGTGGCTGCGCAATGGGTTCACCGCTTTCTCGTTGTGAACTTATGGAACGTTTTGAACGCCGAGCCTTGGAGCACGGTGGTTTGATGTTTCTATAGCAAGACATTACATATTTTTCAATTCTAGACCTTTACAATACCAACAGCTCTATCACACTAATATACACATATATTTTTTAGCTATTCCTAACTTAGATTTTCTTTTCTTTATCAAAATTTTCATCTTTTCTGCCTTCTTGTAGTAATGTTTATTCTATAAACTGCACATTTTGCAAATTGAGGGCGCTATTTACATAAATTTTAAATTTAATTTAGCCAAATGATATGAGTTATTCCTTTCATTTTATGATAATAATAGTTTGAAAATCACGGTCCTTGCTATATGTTACTCATTCTTATGATGTTTTAATACCATTACACAAGTGTCATATCAATTTGTAAGCGCTCTTTAGCAAAGTCATAGTTCATTGAATTTACAACCGTATGACGAAACAGGCGAAAATAGTAACTTTTTGCACAAGATTTGCAATTTAAAGAGAATTGGCCATTGCTCATTCTAATGAGTATAAAATTATGTACAATATAAGTCTGCTCTTTCATTTAACTTTCATTTAATGACATAAATATTGTAAAGGAAAACTTAAGGTTTTGACTTTTAAAACCTACATTTTGGTCAAAAATTGTGCTGGGATAGGTCGTTTTCAACAGATTGACCACATTCTCATTGCTATAAACATTGAATTGCGTTATCTGTTGACCTAATGAGAAAAAGTGTTTTAGGGGGAAGTGTTGGCTTTCGTTCGATGTAAAAAATTATTCTGATTGGATGAGGTTTTGACAAAAACCAATCACAGAGGCATATTTTCCAGCTAGAAGCTCACACAGCTCCTACGATGCTATGCACTCAACCGTGTAGTGTAATCAACGACTCTGATTCACTGCTTGCTTGGTTGCTTGGAAGCTCTTGGACGAAAATGTGTGCTCGGGTGTATCAAGGTGGAAACTGTGCACAGATGGTTTATAAGAGAATCGTTTTTGTATACAAACCTCTTCGTATGCCTACCTACCCCTTGTAAAGATGCAAACGAGATTTAAGATATATAGCGTCATCAGTGTTCAACTTTGCTTAAAAATTAATGCAGTTCCACCAAACGACGGTGCGAGTCGTATGCCAGTACAGCGGGTTCCGTTATGTGGATGATACCTGGGTTAAGATCAAAGAAAATGAGTTAAATACATTTTTCGTGCACATCAATAACGTCAACTAACATCAAGTTTACGCAGAAGGAACCCAAGGACGGAAAACTCGCGTTTCTGGATTGCCTTTTTAATCATGATAATGATACCATAAAACTATTTCGTGAATGTAGCTCAGTTTCACAGTTCATATGAAAAACCCTGAACTTTGTTATTAACTTACATGTGATCGATAAAGTTGTGGTCGTTTTGGTCAGAAAAATAATTGTTTTAAAAATAATGAATATCAGGGAATTAGAGTAGGCCTATTCTGACTTCATTAGTCTTTTGATTGAAACGCACATTTATATATTACATGCACATTATATTCTGCTTTGACCATTCATATAAATTATAGAATTTATGAAAGAAACTCAAGGAACCCCATGGTCTGCCAATTTAACGTGACATCTAGATTTAGGATTATAGCGAACGACCAAATAACATGCCGTAACTGTATCATTACTGATCATGTGTCTGTAATGCAGAAATTTGAATCAGATAACATCATTTTAGTGTCGTTTGTGATGGTGTTGAGGGTTAATAAAATGCAACATCCGGGGTGAGGCTCTCCCATTGACATGGTATACGTATGTGCTTGCCTTGGGGTGATATTTAATACCCCGTTAAGTTTGAATTCGTCCATAAAATTTTGAAATGTCTATTTGTAAACTTAAATTTCGTCTTTGGTCAAATATATTCATATTTTGATCAAACAAATTCATACAATGTTCATTTAATTTCGGGTTATCAACTTAATGTGTAAATATATTTCGTCTTTGATCAAATCTTTTCATATTCGGGTCATTTAATTTCGTCTTTAACATAAAGCATATATAAGTAGGCCTTTGTATGTTCTTTTTCTTTCTGTCATTCTCTCTTTCATTCTTTCTGTTTATCTTTCCATATTTATATATTTCATATTTCTTTTTTTTTTTTTTATTTCGTTTTTCTTCTTTTTTTTTTTTATTTTTGTTTCTTTCTAATTTTTATATCATTATATATTTCAAACGTGGTTGTATGGCCCTCTTTGTCTCGCTCCCATATTACATGTATTGTGATAACTGTTATTTGGTCAGAATATTTAATTTAGACACATCTGTTCGGATTTATATCAGCAAGGTGAGAACTAGTGTTATTTCAATGCATTGGAATATGAATTGAAGTTGATTTAAGCCATTTTTCAGTGAAGCGAATCGAAATGTTTATTTTTTTTATTTGAATTCAATTAAATTCATTTAAATTCAACGTTTTATTCTTTCATTTTAATTCGATGCATTGAATCAAAATGTATTTTTCGTTCATTTCATTTCAATTCATTGAATCGAAAATGCATACAACATGTATTTGATTCTACCATTTCACCAGTATTTTCAGCTTATCAGTTACAATAAACTTTCTCCCTGAACTGCTTTTAGCAAAATGCCCGGTAAACTATATCAGTGTTGGTAATAAGAATTGAATTTGAATATGAATTGAATTCAAATGCTGTGAATTGGATTTGAATTCAAATGCTGTGAATTGGAATTGAATTCAAATGCTGTGAATTGGAATTGAATTCAAATGCTGTGAATTGGAAATGAAATTGGTTAGCAGTTAATTTCAATGCAATGATTAAAAGTAGAGAAGAATTGAATTGATATTGCACCAAAATGATTTTATATAATAAGAAAGTGAATCTGAATTGAATTGAAATTCATTTTCTGAATCGAAATAACACTAGTGAGAACTCAATACCAGTGGTTGAAATCTACGATGTAATTAATGAAGGCCTACAATGCATTATGGAGGACGAATTACTTTGATAAAAGCATGAAAATTAATGAACAAAGACGAATTATATTTGTGCAAGTACTGTCCATGCAGCAGGTGAGACGATTTCAAT